>NC_135826.1:45459148-45497284 GCF_964213995.1 Mustelus asterias
ACTCATCAGAATGTCAAATTTCAAACGATCACAACAGTTTATGCTACGGGAGGAAAAGGGTGCTGATTGGTTGGCAAGTCAGCTCTGGCTGAGGAGTTGCCGTGGGGAACGATGGACTCCCCCAGCCTCCCAGTAATTCAGAAAAAGGTGTAAGGCTTGAACATATTCCTCTTGTTTGCAGAGAATGGGTCCCTGTATCTGAATGTGTGTCACTTCTATCAAGTGTAAATGAGCCACATCACGAGCACATTCAGGATTGGTCAGCAAGTACTGTCCAGTTGCAGAATCACATCTAGCAGTTGATGTTTTGTTATGGGTTTTGCAAGTTGATTAATGGTCTGTACTTTGCCTTTTACAAACAGCCAGAGGAACATGTTGTTTGATTCGGTCAGCCCATCCGTTCCCTGTTGCTTTCTCCATGACAACACCGTGGCCAATCAGCACCCCTTTTTCTTATGTAGTATAGATTGTTGTGATTCATAGAAATCATAGAAACCCTACAGTACAAAAGGAGGCCATTCGGCCCATCGAGTCTGCACCGACCACAATCACACCCAGGCCCCACCCCTACATATTTACCCACTAATCCCTCTAACCTACGCATCTCAGGACACTAAGGGCAATTTTTAGCATGGCCAATCAACCTAACCCGCACATCTTTGGACTGTGGGAGGAAACCGGAGCACCCAGAGGAAACCCACGCAGACACGAGGAGAATGTGCAAACTCCACATAGACAGTGACCCAAGCCGGGAATCGAGCCCAGGTCCCTGGAGCTGTGAAGCAGCTGTGCTAACCATTGTGCTACCGTGCCGCCCCTTTGCTAGATTGTTAGAAATTTGGCATACTTGTATTTGTCCTGATGTGTGCAAGATGAAAGGCATCAGCAACATGTCTCTCTTTTCAGTAGCAAAAACATATTTGTATCGGTGGCACAGTGGTTAGCACTGCTGCCTCACAGCGCCAGGGACCCACCCGTGTTCGATTCCCGGCTTGGGTCACTGTCTGGAGTTTGCACGTTCTCCCCGTGTCTGCGTGGGTTTCCTCCGGGTGCTCCGGTTTCCTCCCACACTCCAAAAGATGCGCTGGTTAAACATAGAAGATAGGAGGAGGCCATTCGACCCTTCGAGCCTGCTCCGCCATTCATTACGGTCACGGCTGATCATCCAACTCAATATCCAATCCTGCTTTTCCCCCATAATCTTTGATCCCATTTGTCCCAAGTGCTATATCCAGGCGCCTCTTGAATAGTTAGGTGGTTTTGCCAGGCTAAATTGCCTTTTAGTGTCAGGGGGACTAGCTAGGGTAAATGTATGGGGTTTTGGGGACAGGGTCTGGGTGGGATTGTGGTCGGTGCAGACTCGATGGGCCGAATGGCCTCCTCCTGCACTGTTGGATTCTAATGTAATAAAGCGTTCTGAGTCACTTCAAGAGCATTTTTAAAAAAAATGACAGCAAGCATAGAAGAAGATAATAGGCCCGATGACCAAAAGCTTGATCGAAGAGATGGGTTTCTAAGGAGTGACTTGGAGGAGGAAAGCGAGGCAGAGAGGTGTGGAGAAGCAATTCTAGAGTTCAGGGCCGAGGCAGCTGAAGGTGCAGCCACCACTGGTGAAGCGACTTAAAACTGGGGATGGTCAAGAGGCCAGAATTGGAGGAACACTGATATCTTGGAGGGGAATGGGGCTGGAAGAAACTACGTAGGGAGGGGCGAGGCTGTGGAGGGCTTTCGAAAAAGAGGATGAGAATTATATAATTTTAGACGGCGGGGAGTGATGGCAAGCTGCTTGCCGAGCGAAGGAATGAGTGCTGAGATTTTGGGGTACTTCTTTTCAGGTACCAACTAATTAAACAAAATTAAATCAACTTAGGAACAATTTAGAAAGGGCAGTTCCCCCAAAAGGAGGGGGAACAGCCCAAACCAAAAAGCAAAGCACAAGGGAAACGTAAAACGTCAAATTAAAGTGTGGTTATCGGGGTCGATAATCCCAGTCCCTGCGGTGCCCAGCGGGCACGGAAAGCATCAACTCTGCCCCCCCGGACACCGTATGCTCCTTCTCCAGGGACACCTGGCCGCGAAAGTAGCTGCAGTAGAGGGGCAGACAGTCAGGGTGGTCGACTGCCCGCTGCCTGGACCTTATTGATGGCTCCCCTCGCCAGGTCGGTGTTGGGGTAAGTGACCAGAAATTGCTGAGGGGATGGAAGGCGGCGGCTGAGGAGAGAAATGGCATGTTTTGACGGATTTAGGGAGAGCTTTCGCTGTGCGGGACCCGGAGCAAGCTAACGGTCCCCTGACTGGAAAGGAGCAAAGGAAGGGAGGAATGCAAAGGAGGCCAGAATGTGAAGAGTACAGGCCGCCACTGAATTCTTTAGTAAAGTGAAGGCCCGTTTATCTATCTGTAAACAGACCTGGGGGAGGAAGAGGGAGTACTGAAGAGGTGTATTCTTTGAATGCTGAATAAACCATACAGTTTTAAAAAGTTTGTTTTTCAACCAGCTGATGATTCTTTGCGTCCAAAAATCCTTCTGACTTTTATGTAGAAATTATCTTTTTTTTTTACTGCGGCGAAAATGTTTTAAATATCAGTCTCTGCATGAGGTTGGTCAGTAATCTGCTGGGACATGAGCATATTTATCATCTGTCGGGATTCTTTGCAGGCTTGACTAAAATTTATACTTTCTGGGGTTTAAGGCAAGGGCATTTGGGAATGAAATCATTGCAAAACATCAGTCTGTGATATCCAAAGGCAGGATTAGAGTGATGATGCTGATATTTGCCCTTACAAAATATGTTTTTGCAGTGATTTCCTGTCTTGGAACTACACGGACTCTTTAAATTCTTTGTATAAATTCTTAGTTGATTTAATCTGGGTCGCTTCCATATAATTCAATGCAAACATTTTCAACTTTCTCAATCTCCCTCTGTTCTCTCTTGGATTTCTCCCCCACCCCCCTCCCCCCCACCCCTCCCTCCCTCCACTCTTTGCTCTGTGGTCATTATTACTACAAATTGTTGTCCCCTGATTTCTGTGAAATTTCAAATTATCCCAAACATTTCTTCCTTTCCGCAGCCTTGCTGTATTGAAACCCTGCCGTATTGCGCCATCTTCTATTCTAACTCAGTCTTTCCCAGAACCTTGAAACTAGGGAACTCCTTATTGTAAGAGTGGTATGGCACAGGAGGAGGCCATTTGGCCCATTGAGCCTGTGCCGTCTGCTTTGAAGAACTATCTCTTTCTCCATATCTCTGCAATATTTTTCTCCTAAAAATATTCAATTCCCTTTTGAAGGCTATTATTGAATATATTGGGCAAATTCTTTCAAGTCACTGTGTTTTAAAACAAAAAATTCTCCCCTTGTAGCCCCTGGTATTTTTGTCAATTGCCTTCAATCTGTGCCCTTGGGTTCTTTTTGTTACTCTATCCAAATCCTCCATGATTTTAAACACCTCTATCAGATGTTCTCTTAGACTTCCTCAGTCTTTCTTTACTCTGGCTGTAGTCTTTTAGAACTCAGTTCTGGAGTTGACAAACTCCTGTTTCCCAACTTATCTTATTTTGCTCTCTTCTTAGTTGACAGAGTCCTATCTGGTCTTGGTATTTAATTTAGGTCCTCTATAATAATTCACATAATGTCAGCTTGTCACGTTGATATGCGGTGAAGATGTGCTTGCAATCGTCAACAAATCATATCTTCCTCTCTCCATCTACACGCCTGGTAACTTCTCTCCTTCAAACATGTCGCCTTGACCATAAGATCAACTCCCCTATGTACGCAAGCAGCACTCAACTCTTCCTCCCACCCTGCCACTGCCTCTTTGCAATCAGAGCTGCTTGTAACACATCTGGACTAGGATAAGCCACAATTTCATCCAGTCAAACACTGGGGAGACTAAAGCTGTGAGCCACCACAAATGTTAGACTCTTATCATTGATTCCATCTCTTCATGGTCATCGTCTTGAGTTGAACCGGACGATTTACTACCTTTGGTCCGACTCTAAGCCCTGAACTTGTTTTATTTTAACTCTTTATCTTTTCCCTCGCAAAGATCACCTATTTCTGTCTCCATAACATTGTTGGCCTCTGCCTTGGCCCATTTGCTGCAGAAACCCTCATCCGTATCTTCTTAGTTTGACTATTCTGTTACTCTCCTGGTCAACAACTGGAAATTTTCAATTCATTCAAAACTCTCCTGTCTGTGTTCTTACCTGTACCAGGTCCCACTCGCTCAGACAGCCCACTAATCTACATTGGCTCCCACCTCTTCAGTGACTCAGATTTAAAATTCTCATCCTCATTTTAAACCCCCTTCGTGGTTTTTCTCCTTCCCGTCACTGTAACCCTCTCTATACCACCTCCCATTTGTCCCTCTGACACTGGCCTCTGAGGCATTCGCTGGCCTCCCTATTGCTGGCCAACTTGGGCCCCAGCTTTAGAATTACAAAGAACAGTACAGCAAAGGAACAGGCCCTTTGGCCCTCCAAGCCTGTGCCGATCATGATGCCTGCCTAAACTGCAACTGTATGAACTTACAGAGTCCGTATCCTTCCATTCCCACCTTATTCATGTATTCGCCTAGTTGCCCCTTAAATGCCGCTATCGTACCTGCTCCCACCACCTCCCCGGACAGCGCATTCCAGACACACCACCTTCTGTGTAAATCACTTGCCTCGCACATCTCCTCTAAACTTTTCCCCACGCACCTTAAACCTATGTCCCCTAGTACTTGACTTTTCTACCCTAGGAAAGAGCATCTGGCAACTCACTGGAAAGTGAGTTGAGGCCACAATCAGTTCAGCCACAATCTTATCAAATGGCGGAGCAGGCTCAGTGGGCTGAATGGCCTACTCCTGTTTCTATTTCTTAACAATCCTGGGTGCAGTACAACATTTCTTTCACTGCACAGGCACTATCTAAACATCAACCTTTGGTTACAAACAGAAAATGCTGGACAAACTCAGCAGGTCTGGCAGCATCTGTGGAGAGAGGAACACTGTTAGTAGTTTCTATAGATATAGCTCTTGGGGCGAAAGGGATATGGGGAAGGAGGGATCAGGGTATTGAATTCGATGATCAAGATGAATGGCGGAGCAGACTCGAAGGGCTGAATAGCCTCCTCCTTCTAGTTTCTATGTTAACATTTTGAATCCACTGACCCTTCTACAGAATGGTCAAAGTTCCAGCACCTGTAGTATTTTGTTTTTATTTACAAGCCTTTGGTTGCTCATCAAGCCAGCTCAAAGAATCATAGAATCCTACAGTGCACCGACTACAATCCCACCCAGGCCCTATCCCCATAGAGTTATAGAGGTTTACAGCATGGAAACAAGCCCTTCGGCCCAACTTGTCCATGCTGCCCCTTTTTTTAAAAAACCCCTAAGCTAGTCCCAATTGCCCGCATTTGGCCCATATCCCTCTATACCCATCGTATCCATGTAATTATCCAAATGCTTTTTAAAAGATAAAATTGTGCCCGCCTCTGCTACTACCTCTGGCAGCTTGTTCCAGACACTCACCACCCTCTGTGTGGAAAACATTGCCCCTCTGGACACTTTTGTATCTCTCCCCTCTCACCTTAAACCTATGCCCTCTAGTTTTAGACTCCCTTACCTTTGGGGAAAGATATTTACTATCTAGCTGATTTGTGCCCCTCATTATTTTATAGACCTCTATAAGATCACCCCTCAGCCTCCTACGCTCCAGAGAGAAAAATCCCTGTCTATTCAGCCTCTCCTTATAACTCTCTCCATCAAGTCCCAGTAGCATCCTAGTAAATCTGTTCTGCACTCTTTCTAGTTTAATAATATCCTTTCTATAATAGGTGACCAGAATTGCACACAGTATTCCAAGTGTGGCCTTACCAATGTCTTGTACAACTTCAACAAGACATTCCAACTCCTGTATTCGATGTTCTGACCGATGAAACCAAGCATGCCGAATGCCTTCTTCACCACTCTGTCCACCTGTGACTCCACTTTCAAGAACCTATGAACATGTACCCCTAGATCTCTTTGTTCTGTAACTCTCCCCAACGCCCTACCATTAACTGAGTAAGTCTTGTCCTGGTTCAATCTACCAAAATGCATCACCTCGCATTTGTCTAAATTAAACTCCATCTGCCATTCGTCAGCCCACTGGCCCAATTGATCAAGATCCCGTTGCAATTGGAGATAACTTTCTTCACTGTCCACTATGCCGCCAATCTTGGTGTCATCTGCAAACTTACTAACCATGCCCCCTATATTCTCATCCAAATCATTAATATAAATGACAAATAACAGTGGACCCAGCACTGATCCCTGAGGCACACCGCTGGTCACAGGCCTGCAGCTTGAAAAACAACTCTCTACAACCACCCTCTGGCTTCTGTCAAGAATGATGTGGAGATGCCGGCGTTGGACTGGGGTAAACACAGTAAGAAGTTTAACAACACCAGGTTAAAGTCCAACAGGTTTATTTGGTAGCAAAAGCCACACAAGCTTTCGAAGCTCTAAGCCCCTTCTTCAGGTGAGTGGGAATTCTGTTCACAAACAGAGTTTATAAAGACACAGACTCAATTTACATGAATAATGGTTGGAATGCGAATACTTACAACTAATCAACTAATTGATTAGTTGTAAGTATTCGCATTCCAACCATTATTCATGTAAATTGAGTCTGTGTCTTTATAAACTCTGTGAACAGAATTCCCACTCACCTGAAGAAGGGGCTTAGAGCTTCGAAAGCTTGTGTGGCTTTTGCTACCAAATAAACCTGTTGGACTTTAACCTGGTGTTGTTAAACTTCTTATTCTGTCAAGAAGCCAATTTTGTATCCACTTAGATACCTCACCCTGGATCCATAACCTCATACATTTACCCTAGCTAGTCCCCCTGACACTAAGGGGCAATTTAGCATGGCCAATCCACCAAACCCGCACATCTTTGGGCTGGACTTGAATGCATAATTCAGGCTGATGCCACCATGCAGGACAACTTGGGCCCTCCTTCAGACATGACGTTTCAGTGATTTAGGTCAACCTTAAAGATTTCACAACAGGACTTGAAGGAGATATTCCTCCTTCAGCACCACCTTTAAGTATAAAACATTTGGAACTGTTTTCCAGAGGTATTATCAAATACACTGAACCATAAAGAGATATCAGAACCAGTGACTAAAAGGGGTAGACTTTAAGGAGCTTCCAGGGTTTAGCAAAGGAGCTTTAGGGTTTGGGCAGCTGAAAGGACATGGTGAAAAATATTGGGAGTACAAAAGAGTCCAGAATGGGAGGAGTGCAGGGATTTTGGAGGATTGTTGGGTTGAGAAATAGATTAACAGACTACGATATCTGCAAATGACTTTAGTTGTGGGAAATGGCTGTGCAATCGGAGCCTTGTTTTTCCTATGTAACAGCAGCAATTGTATCTCAGGCTAATTAGTATTGGAGGAAACTTGCAGGAATGTTTAAGTTGAGGTTTTGAAGCTCTTCCTTTTTGCAGTGGTTCTGAGATGCTTGACAATGCACTGCATTAACTGCAGCATTATTGCTTTTTATGATGGCGTCCCCTCTTAGCGAAACACTTGCCCAGTCAGGGACTGTGCTCAACTGTGAAGGTGACATGCAGAGATGTTCTAAGGGATGCAGGTTCTTGTGAAAGAGTATCTAGGTGCCTTCAGGACCCAGGAGTACAGGAGAAAAAAGACTTGCATTTATATAGAACCTTTCCTGGCCTAAGGATATCCTAAAGTGCTTTACAGAAATGTGCCCACTGTTGCAATGTAGGAAACTCAGCAGCCAATTTGCACGCAGCAAGCTCCCACAAGCAGCAGATAATCTTTTTAGTTATTTGATTTATTATTGTCTCATGTATCGGGATACAGTGCCAAGGATTATTTCTTGTGCACTATACAAATAAAGCATACCATTCGTAGAGTACATAAGGGAGAAGGAAAGAAGAGGGTGCAGAATATAATGTTACAGGACGGCACTGTGGTTAGCACTGCTGCCTCACAGTGCCAGGGACACGGATTCAATTCCCGGCTTGGGTCACTGCCTGTGTGGAGTTTGCACGTTCTCCCCGTGTCTACGAGGGTTTCCTCTCTGGGTGCTCTGGTTTCCTCCCACAGTCTAAAGATGTGCAGGTTAGGTGGATTGGCCATGCTAAGTTGCCCCTTAGTGTCCAGGAGACTAGCTAGGGTAAACGCATGGGGTTATGGGGATAGGGCTTGGGTGGGATTGTGGTCGGTGCAGGCCTGATGGGCCGAATGGCTTCCTTCTGCACTGTAGGGATTCTATGATTCTACAGTCATAGTTCGGGTGTTGAGAAAGATCAGCTTAACATAAGGTAGGCCCTTTCAAACATCCAGTGGCAGCAGGGAAGAAGCTTTTCTTGAGCCGGTTGGTACATGATCTCAGAATTTTGTATCTTTTTCCTGAAGGAAGAAGTTGGAAGAGAGAATGCCTGCGGTACGTGGGATTCTTGATATTGGTGATGGGATAAATATTGTCCATTGGGGGAGGACCCCCACCCCCCTGCTCTTCCTAGAAATGGTGTTGTGGGATCTTTTATGTTACAGATGAGGCTTCATCTTGATGTCTCCTCTGAGAGTTCAGCGTTCCCTCAGCACCGCACAGAGGTGTCGCTCTCGATTACGTACTCGTGCCTCTAGAGTGGGAGTTGAACTCACAACCTTCTGACTCTGCGGCACGCGTGCTCCCCACTGAGCCACAATTGAGCTGAGGATTCATCCTCCTCGCAGTTTCCGTCCCTTGTGTATGTATGGATCTAACGCATCAAAGCGGAAATAATTAAAATGAGAAATGGGGTCAGATGGTGCAGGGACAGCGAGAGTGTAAAGAAGTGTTCTGTCTGAAACTGCTACTTTATTGCAGTGTCTGAGAAAGTAATTATTGACTTTGCACTCAGTGCTGTTAGTCGTTTGCAGGATATGTTATATTGGCCCCGGAGGTTTAAGTCAGGAAATTTAGTTAATGTTGATGCAGATATGGATAGTAAGTTGTGGGAAGGGAAACTAAATTGGCAGTGTCTCTGTGCTAATATTTACTGGGGTATGTGGATCACGCTATGCTCTGTTTGTGGTAACAATGTTTGCGTAATGGGGCGTACGACTATAGTTAGTGTTTAATGGGCTCTGTGGTTAATGCCCTTGTCATTATTGTACTCGACGTCAAAGGGTCATTATCATTACAGCACAATGGGAGACCATTCGGCCCATTGAGACCGGCCTGGCTCTCCCTAGAGCGGTGCAGTCAGTCCCGTTCTCTCTCTCTCTCTCCTCCTCCTCCTCCTCCTCCTCTCTCTCTCTCTCTCTCTCTCTCTCTCTCTCTCTCTCTCTCTCTCTCTCCTCTCTCTTTCTCTCTCTCTCTCTCTCTCTCTCTCTCTCTCCCCCCCCCCCCCCCCCCCCCCCCCCCCCGGGGTGCGTGGGGTCCTTGATTATGCTGGCTGCTTTGCCGAGGCAGCGGGAAGTGTAGACAGAGTCAGTGGATGGGAGGCTGGTCTGCGTGATGGATTGGGCTACGTTCACGACCCTTTGTAGTTTCTTGCGATCTTGGGCAGAGAAGAAGCCATTCCAAGCTGTGATACAACCAGAAAGAATGCTTTCTATGGTGCATCTGCAAAAGTTGGTGAGAGTCGTAGCGGACATGCCAAATTTGGTCCTTCATGTAATTGCAATTTCAGAATTGCCTTCTGTAGGCTGCTGGATGCCAAGGCCCGAAGATTTGGAATTCCTTCCCTAAACTAATCCCCCTCTCCCTCCTTTACGGGGCATCTTAAAACCTACCAAGCTGTTGATGCCTTCTCCTTTGGCTTGGTGCCAGATTTTGTCCATGGTTTAGTTGTCTTGGTCAAGTGCCGAGGGGTATTTTGTTGTGTGGAAGGCACTATATAGATTCAAGTAGTCATTGCACGTTAATATTTGGGGTGGTTGCTGTCATAGAATCACTGCAGCACAGTCGGGGAAATTGAGAGTAATAGCCATCACGGTTAAACCCTTGATCCTGCCGGGTGCCCAGTCCCCGTTTACTCAGCTGCTAGATGGTAATTTGAACCATAGCTTTTAATGCCCTCTTCTGTAACCCAGGGGGCAGTGAACATTACCTCTATCCCCAATGAGATCAGCTAGTTCACTGTAGGCAGGGATTGGACTGTGCAACCTAGTGATTTGAATAGATTGGTACAACATGTTGCCTTTGCGAGCTGACTCATTCTGGAAGCACAGTAGCACATCTTTTTTGACTCATGCATCATGTGGCTCACTACACAAAAATTGCAGAAGTAGGTGCGAAGAAATGGAACTGGACCTGGTGTGGGGAGACCCCCCAAGGTGCTGGTTGCAGACCTCAGTTGAGATGCTTGCTCCTGTTGAGATTGGAGACATTGTCAGATAGCAGCATTCATTCCTTCAGCTCATAGACCATAGAATCCAACAGTGCAGAAGGAGGATATTCGGCCCATCGAGTCTACACTGACCACGATCGCACCTATCCCCATAACCCCATGTATTCACCCTAGCTAATCCCCTTGACACTCGAGGGGCAATTTAATATGGCCAATCTACCTAACCTGCACATCTTTGGACTGTGGGAGGAAACCCCATGCAGATATGGGGAGAATGTGCAAACTCCACACAGACAGTGACCCAAGCCGGGAACCGAACCCAGGTCCCTAGCGCTGTGCGGCAGCAGCGCTAACCCACTGTGCCACCGTGCTTGTCCATTTGATTATGGGATCCTTCTTTCAGTGTTTGTTTATAAACTGCCCGGTAGATTTAACAAATCACCCAGGCACTTCATAAACTCATCTTCACACTGGATCAGAATTATATACGCTGCCCTGCATTTACAATTGACACCTTTAACAGCGTAAGATAAACACTATAGAACGCAATTGGTTGCTTTGAAAGACGTGGGGTCTCGGCTCTGCAGCAAATTTCTCTCCCTTGTGAAACAGCGACTGTAATTGTCTGAAGGTGTCAGTGACGGGACTTCAGTGACAGCCATTTTCTGAGTATAGCACGTGTTTAGTACAAACTTCATGATGCGCTTAGCAAGGCCAGTACGGGGCCTGTGTTGTTTCTTTCTGATGCTGGAGGTCAGTTTCTTGAAGTCTTGGTCGCAAAGTATTTCCACAGAGTATTTTTCCGGTGGCCGGGGGGGCCGGGGGGGTTGTTTTAATAACGGGTTCGGTTCCCGACTTGGGTCACTGTCTGTATGGAGTTTGCATGTTCTCCCCGTATCTGCATGGGTTTCCTCCCACTGTCCAAAGATGTGAGGGTTTAGGTGGATTGGCCATGCTGAATTGTCCCTTTAGTGTCAGGGGGACTAGCAGGGTAAATGCATGGGGTTGTGGGGATAGGGCCTGGGCGGGTTTGTGGTCGGTGCACCAGAACCGGTCATTAGCTAAGATTTCAGCACCGGTCTGGAGAACAAACCTGGGGCTGTCCTGGTCTGCACGGGTCAGAGATTGGAACTGTCCACTGCTGTGTCTGGTGGTAGAATTCCTATTGATGGGCCGAATGGCCTCCTTCTGCACCGTAGGGATTCTATGAATAAGTGGAATCAATTTTGTATTTTGTTTCTTGCACGCAGGAACTAGACTCTCTCTCTGTTTTTATGAGATGCTCTCTGTTTCCCCCTTCACTTCTTGAACCACCCCCCCCCCCCCCCCCCCCCCCACCACCGGGAGGGGGGTGGGGGTTGGTACGCAGAAGCCGAGGCCCACCCTGAATTTGGTACATGTGTAATCCCTTCAGCCCCGAAACAAACATGTTCGGAAATAACAAAGGGAAAATGCTGGAATAACTCGGGTCTGGCAGCATCCGTGGAGAGGGAGGAACTGAGTTAATGTTTCAGTCCTGCGACCTTTAACCAGAACCGGTCATTAGCTAAGATTTCAGCACCGGCCTGGAGAACAAACCTGGGGCTGTCCTGGTCTGCACGGGTCAGAGATTGGAACTGTCCACTGCTGTGTCTGGTGGTAGAATTCCTATTTCAGAAATCCTCATTACGTCCTCTTGGGGACAGGGAGACGGTGGAATCTCTCTCTCTATACCCCGAGGTTGGCTTGTTTATGTGCTGTTACAGAGCTCTGACGCCGTGCTTTTGTATCTGTGCTCTCTGTACCTTTGTGTTGTGAGCTGGGGCCATGGTCTGCCAAGTCTTTTGTTTTCTTTAAGTGAAGAGCCAAAATTCAATAAACCCTGTAACGATGCAAAGGATAACTGATTAAAGTCACCAGGATCCGCCCTCTGCCCACCCCCGCCTTCTCGAGAAAAATATTGATAAGGGGGCTGATTGAGGAAGCGGAATGTAATTACCTATCCAATGTCCATTCTTCCAGAAAGTAAACACTTCTCCCTGTTCAGTCAGCTGTCTTTCCTGTAACCGGAGCACAGTCCCCAGTGCAGGCGCACTCAGTTTGGTCCCAGAATGTCCTGTTAGAAGGTTGCAATGAGGCTGGGTACCCCGGTCATTTTTAACATGTAATTATGCTGTCACTTATTGGTCCATGCAAAGTGGATTTAAGTTTATTTATTATTGTCACAAGTACATAGAACATAGAACAGTACAGTACAGAACAGGCCCTTTGGCCCACGATGTTGTGCCGAGCTTTATCTGAAACCAAGATCAAGCTATCCCACTCCCTATCATCCTGGTGTGCTCCATGTGCCTACCCAATAACCGCTTAAATGTTCCTAAAGTGTCTGACTCCACTATCACTGCAGGCAGTCCATTCCACACCCCAACCACACTCCGAGTAAAGAACCTACCTCGGACCCTCTCCCACCATGAACCCTATAGTTATGCCCCCTTGTAATAGCTCCAGGCTTACACTAACACTGCAATGAAGTTACTGTGAAAATCCCCTCGTCGCCACATTCCGGCGCCTGTTCGGGTACACTGAGGAAGAATTTGGCATGGCCAATCCACCTAACCGGCACATCTTTTTGAATGTGGGAGGAAACCGGAGCATCCGGAAGAAACGCACGCAGACACAGGGAGAACTTGCAAACTCCACACAGACAGTGACCCAAGCTGGGAATCGAACCCGGGTCCCTGGCGCTGTGAGGCAGCAGTGCCACTCACTGCCACTGTGCCGCCCTGCTCTGCATTGACTCGGAACTGGCAACGTGACTGCAATCAAATTGTAGTCTAACTCTGGAATATACTGAGGCCAAGAAGGCGTGATTCTGGGGGTGGGGGAAGAGAGGGAAGGGTTGTACTTCACTATTGGGGCTTGACACTGCTGTATATAACTCCGATGAGTTTATGAGGTTTGTTAAATCTACCAGGCAGTTTATAAACAAACATTAAAAGAAGGATCCCTTAGTCAAATGGACACACACGGTGGCACAGTGGTGAGCACTGCTGCCTCGCAGCGGGACCCGGGTTCGATTCCTGGCTTGGGTCACAGCCTGTGTGAAGTCTGCATGTTCTCCCCGTGTCTGCGTGGGTTTCCTCCGGGTGCTCCGGTTTCCCCTCTGCGCTGGCCAGGTGCGTTGGCCATGCTAAATTCTCCCTCCGTGTATCTGAGCAGGTGCCAGAGTGTGGCGACTAGGGGATTTTCACAGTAACTTCATTGCGGTGTTAATGTAAGCCTACTTGTGACAATAATAAATAAACTTTAAAGTTATATCCATAGTCTCAGAATGTACCCACCACAAAGTGATAGTGTGTGTCACTGAGCCCACAGTGCAGAGTTGGGGTTTGCAGGATTATCTTCACATTTTGTGCATTCCACAGCCTTGGAATCTGACCCTCATTTCAGAGTATCTCTGCCAGACAACACATTATATATCTGAGTAGGTTACACGTTGAAAAGTCGGCAAAAGATGAGAGCACAATCTATCTTTCAAGAGCAAAATGAAGGAGCTTGTGTTTTATGGAATGACCCATGCCCTCAAGAAATCCCAACCTTTGCATCCAATGACTATGTTTTGAAGCCAGTTATTGTTGTTTACAACAGGCGCACACACAGAGCAACCAGTTTCTACATAGCAAGATCCCCACAAAATGAAGTGACTGTCATTGGCTGAGGGTGGAATCGTGAATTAAGACAGCAAAACCCCCCACCCTTCATTGAATTGTGGCACAGAAATCCCTACAGTGCAGAAAGAGGCCATTTGGCCCATCGAGCCTGACCTGACTCTCTGACAGAGCATCTTACCCAGGCCCTATCACCGTAACCCAACATATCTACCCTGCTAATTCCCCTAACCTACACCTCCTTCCAACAGGCAATTTAACATGGCCAGTCCAACTAACCTGCAATCTTTGCACTGTGGGAGGAAACCCATGCAGACACGGGGGGAACGTGCAGACTCCACAGTCACCCGAGGCTGGCATGAACCGTCTTTCTCTTCCTGCCTGAATGTGAGGATGCAGCTTCAGTTTATGCCCTATTGCACGAAAGGGTGCACTTGTAGCCATTGAATCGACAGGAGCACAGCTTTAATTTTGCATCTGGTTCCTGGCCATCTCTCTCTCTGTGTATGTAGTGTGGGATGCCCTGCAGCATTAGACTTTACTTTTTGCAGAGACTGTTACCATTGGGAATTTACGCTCTCTTTATCGTGGTTACATGGATTAATTTGACGGTGCAAGGATTGGCTGGGTGGTGCTGACGTTTCTGTTCCTCATGAACCTTCTCCCACACAATGTTATCTCACCCTATCAGCTTTATTTCTCTCTCCCCTCACACAATTATCAAGCTTCCCCTGAAATGCATCTGTGCTACTCGCCTCAATTACTTGCCATTTGGCAGCAAGTTCCGCGTTCTCACCACTTTAGAATTGTCTTTTGAATTAATTCATGACTGACTTATGAATGTGGCCCCCTGGTTTTGGGACACGCGCACGCACGTGTGTACACGCACACATGCGTGTGTGCATGCACACACACATACGTACACACATGTACGTGTTTGCACACACGCGTGCTCACATACAGGTGCGCGCATGCACAGGTAGAAAGTCTTCTCTACTTTTGCCACATCAAATGATTTCATTAACTCAAAGATTATTAGGTCAGTCTTCTCTTTTCTAGAGAACTCCTATTCCTTTCATTTCATTTGATTTTAACTTTCAGTTGTGTCACACTTTTTGTAGAGTGATATGTCTGAGAATGTTTTTATCTCTTATTTAGACTTTCTGCAGTGTTTTAAGTTGACCTGTGATAAATTTTGCATACCATGCCAGTAACGTTCACGGTATTTGACCTCGGAAAATTGTGGCTGCCCAAAATAAGCGAATACTTTTACAAAATTCAGGTGGATCTGTTTTTTGCCTACATTTATACCGTGTGTGCACTTTGACTCTGCAAAACCTCATGCTGCGGTGAGCTGAGCAAGCATCTGAAACACCATGAGATTTCTTCATATGCCTGCTAGAATGAGACGCAATCTGGTGACCCCCGCTGCCAATGTCCACTCCTCCCCTCCCGAAGACAGACTTTGTGCGCGATTCCAATCACTCTCCCATTAACAGTTCAACCGTTTTCAGCTGCTTCATCAAGGAGCTCCCTCCATCGCAAGGTCGGAGGCGGGGATGGATGTTTGCTGACGACTGCACAGTGTTCAGTACCAGTTAATGGTTCCTCAGATACTAGAGCAGTCTTTGCCCAATATGCAGCAAGACCCGAACAATATCCAGACTTGGGCTGATAAGTGGCAAATTACATTCGCACCCATGCAAGTGCCAGGCACTAACCATCTCCAATGAGAATGTGACTCTGCCCTTGACATTGTGGCATTGCCATTGCTGATTGCCTCACTATCAGCATACTTGAGAGAGGGGGGTGGGGGCTAAACTGATCCAGCCATGTAAATGCTATGCAAGTATTCACAAGAAGAAGTCACTATGAACAATTGAGTGGGAGCCCAGGCTTCTCCTCTTGTTGGCTCCCTCTCTCTCACTCATTAGATACAAGGATGATCTCAATTTGCAAATGATTGACTGACTGATCCAATGGAATTGAAGTTGTGGTTCTCTCCTCCTCCTCCTCCTCCTCCACCCCCCCCCCCCCAAACCCTGTCCCTCCCAGTAGTACGTCTGAACTACCCACCAGACTACACACTTCCAACTGAGCCATGAAAGAATGATGCCTCGCTTTTCTTTTTAACATCCTCTTTTGTAGCCTTACTTGCTTTTTAAGCACCTTCCCACATGTGCGGCAGTGCCAGAGCTCCGGCTGAGAGCTGATCCCTGCACACAAGAAACAATTCTGAGATTTATCTTTTGTGGTTTTGTCCGATTGCGCGTGTTTCCTGCATCAGAAACTGGTGGCGCTGGCGCATTTTAACAAGAGCCCACCTGATTTAAGAGATATGATGTGGAGATGCTGGCGTTGGACTGGGGGGGGGGCACACTAAGAAGTCTGAGAACGCCAGGTTAAAGTCTAACAGGTTTATTTGGTAGCACGAGCTTTCGGAGTGCTGCTCCTTCATCATCTGGTGAGTCACTCACCTGATGAAGGAGCAGCGCTCCGAAAGCTCGTGCTACCAAATAAACCTGTTGAACTTTAACCTGGTGTTGTGAGACTACTTACTGATTCCAGATTAAGAGATAGGTGCTGGGATCTGTGACTAAGTTATTTTTGAACGTAGAGGCTAAATGTCCTTACTCATCAACTGTCTTTATGGTTGGTGCAATCTAACCATTTTCTGATGTGCAAGAGTAACCTCGAGGTTTTTTTTTTAAGTTGCCTCCAATTTCTCCTTCTCCAAGTGGAGGACTAAGGTCGGAAGCTTGCCACGAACCCACATCCCCCCCCCCCCCCATTCGAGGAGCCGTTGGAAGTGTGCGGTTTCACTCAGTGCACGAGTGTGCTTGTCAGTAAACTGTTACATAACTTGTGGTTGCGAAGTTCGTAGAGACGCAGCGAGATCCGTCTCTCAGATTTCTTTGAACGAACGTGTTTCAACCAGTCAGAGCTTTTGGAGAATTCGGGTATTTTTTTTTCCCCCCTCAAGCTTTGTTTATCCAGCTGCAGGTAAAAGCTAATGAGGCCACAGCTGTTGGCAGCGTTGATAGGTGAGAGCTCCAAAATGTAGGGCAACAGGTAGCTGGGAATTGGAACATAATCAAAAACTATAAGCACGTAGTTGTGTGGTTTGTAAACTTTTTAATCCGATTTTCCGAGGTTGCACTCCAACCTTTGCGCTCTTTGTTTGGATATTCTATAATCATTTTTTTGAAGTGTCTATTTCGGTTTGTAAATTTGTGATTTAACAATATTGGTGAGAATTGCAGGTTGCACACCAGCGTATATGATGTGTTGCAAAGGAACCGTGTGAATCATTGTTCTGACTGCGGTGTGTACAAGGGGGGTACAGCTTGTTTAGTGTTCACAAGGCAATGTTACATCACTTACTGGTACGCATACAGTACAGGAAAAAGGACTTCCACTTAATGCTTGCTCTGACGAAGGGTCATCCAGACGCGAAACGTTGGCTCTATTCTCCCTCCACAGATGCTGTCAGACCTGCTGAGATTTTCCAGCATTTTCTGTTTTTGTTACACAGGAACCTATATGTTTAGGTGCTGTTCCATAGTGTCTCCTCTTTTGTACCATTATAGCAATCCCGTTTCCATGCCATTGTCTCCCCAGTGGCTTGACTTCTCCAATGGTCCTCCACCAGCGTCCTGAGATCCAATTTGCGTCAATTCCAAATCACAAGTTCTGCAGCCTATTTCCATGCTGCGGTGCTCATTCACCAACCTCATTCTTGCTGACTGCCATTGGCTTCCTATCCCTCGTGATTATATTGGATTCAGTGACTCGTTTCTTGTCTACAGATCCCTTCATGTCCTTTCATGTGTTTGCAATGGGAAGCCCGTGTGCTCTGCTGCAACGTGCCTCTTCTGGTCTCCTGTACTTTCCTCTTCCTCCACTGTTGGTGGCAAATTCCTCTGTCTTTATGAAGGTTCAAAGGTTTTCTGTGAAACCTGTTTTGTTTGGCGGGAAGGGTGTCGGGTCTTTTCATTTCTGTACTTAGTCAGATGCCTTGGGGTAATTAAACTAACTATTGTATAAAGACAAGTCATTGTAATTCACATAATTTACCACCTCATATTTTCCCCAGGGCAGCGAATGACGAGCCTATAACAAACAGCTCTGGGGACCTAGGCTCAAGTCCCGCCATGGCAGATGGTGGAATTTGAATTTAATAAAAAAAACCTTGCAAGGACACAAATGTCAGTTTATCAGCAAGTGCATGGTTTGGCAACTGCATTGTTAAGCTAATTGCATTGTTAAACGCGGCGTTCTTGTAGACTTCTAGATCTTCTCACTGGGACGATGGAGGTTGAGGGGCGACCTGATAGAAGTCGACAAGATTGAGAGACATGGACAGAGTGGATAGTCAGAAGGGTGGAAGAGTCAATTACTAGGGGACATACATTTAAGGTGCAAGGGGCAAGGTTTAAAGGAGATGTACGAGACAAGTTTTTTTTCACACGGGGTGGTGGGTGCCTGGAACTTGCTGCTGGGGGAGGTAGTGGAAGCAGATGCGATAGTGACTTTTAAGGGGCGTCTGGACAAATACATGAATAGGATGGAAATGGAGGGGTATGGTCCCTGGAAGAATAGGGGGTTATAGTTCAGTCGGGCAGCATGGTCGGTGCAGGATTGGAGGGCCGAACGGCCTGTTCCTGTGCTGTAATTTTCTTTGTTCTTTGTTCTTCCAAAGAGTATAAATGGTCACAGCTGCAAGGGGGCAGGGAACCTCAAAAAGTTTGTAACTCGACAGCTGTATGAGAAATAAACTTGCTGAAGGTAAAAGACGAGCTACTGTATTATTTCTCCAGCATTTCCTATTATTGACTCTAACAACAAAACCCCCTCTTCCAAAGTGGGGGGTGGGGCGGGATTGTTGTCGGTGCAGATGCGATGGGCCAAATAACCCCCTTCTGCACTGCTGCGATTCTATGATCTTCTATTCTAACATTTGTGATCCAGGTCAGTAAATTTGATGCTAATTTTTTTTGTCTTTAGTTTTCTGAAGAATGCGTACTCCTGCTTAATTAAAGTGGGGCATAGGGTCCTCCATTTATATTGCATTTCTATGCTTTTCATGAATTGTTGAATACTTCAGGCAATGAATTATTTCTGGAGTCCGGTATTGTTACATTGGAAAACTTTTCCATCATAGTTCAGAGCAATCCTTTGGGATTGACAGGAAGGGGCAGTAATCACTTTTCTTTTTAAATAACAGTGAAAATGGGAGAAAAGCGTTGTTCCTGCCAGAGTGAGATGTAGAATAATCCAGATGTTGAATTTAAAAACCCACGATGAATTAAAATTTATGTCTGCATTTCTTAAATTCCATAGTTTAATATCAGATTTCGTGATTGTAAATCTATTTCGAAATACTCGATTTTTGTTCAAAACATCATTAAAGCAAAGTTGATTAAATGTAACTAATTAATAAGAATTAGCAATTAATATAAAGCAATATATATTAAGCAATATATATTAAGCAATTAATATAAATATATATATAATATATATTAAGCAATATATATTATATATTATATTATATATTATATATATTATATTATATATATTAAGCAATATATATTAAGCAATTAATATAAAAAATGATAGTAAAAGTTTTTATAAATATATAAAAAGGAATAGAGTGGCTAGAGTGAATGTTGGACCCTTGGAGGACGAGAGGGGGGAGTTAATAGTGGGAAATGAGGATATGGCTGAGTCTTTAAATAAGTTTTTTGTGTCGGTCTTCACGGTGGAGGACACAAATAGTTTGCCAAATATTAACGATAGAGGGTTGGCAGCAGGAGAAATACTTAATACAATTAATGTTACCAGAGAGGCAGTGCTGGGTAGACTAATGGGACTGAAGGTGGACAAGTCCCCGGGTCCGGATGGAATGCATCCCAGGGTATTGAAAGAAATGTCAGAGGTAATAGTGGATGCGTTAGTGATTATTTATCAAAACTCGTTGCATTCTGGGGTAGTGCCGGTTGATTGGAAAACGGCTAATGTTACGCCGCTGTTTAAAAAAGGAAGGAGACAAAAGGCGGGTAACTATAGGCCGGTCAGCTTAACGTCTGTAGTAGGGAAAATGCTGGAATCCATTATTAAAGAGGAGATAGCAGGGCATCTGGATAGAAATGGTTCGATCAATCAGACGCAGCATGGATTCATGAGGGGAAAGTCGTGCTTGACGAACATGTTGGATTTTTATGAAGATGTGACTAGGGCGGTTGATGGAGGAGAACCGGTGGATGCGGTGTTTTTGGATTTCCAAAAGGCGTTTGATAAGGTGCCCCATAAAAGGCTGCTGAAGAAGATTAGGGCACACGGAGTTGGGGGTAGTGTGTTAAAGTGGATTGGGGACTGGCTATCCGACAGGAAGCAAAGAGTCGGAATAAATGGGTGTTTTTCCGGTTGGAGGAAGGTAACTAGTGGCGTGCCGCAGGGATCGGTACTCGGGCCGCAACTGTTTACCATTTATATAGATGATCTGGAGGAGGGGACGGAGTGTAGGGTAACGAAGTTTGCAGACGACACAAAGATAAGTGGAAAAGTGAATTGTGTGGAGGACGGAGAAGATCTGCAGAGAGATTTGGACAGCTGAGTGAGTGGGCGAGGATATGGCAAATGGAGTATAACGTTGAGAAATGCGAGGTTATACACTTTGGAGGAAATAATAGCAAATGGGATTACTATCTCAATGGAAACAAATTAAAACATGCTACCGTGCAAAGGGACCTGGGGGTCCTTGTGCATGAGACGCAAAAGCCCAGTCTGCAGGTACAACAGGTGATCAAGAAGGCAAATGGGATGTTGGCCTATATTGCGAGGGGGATAGAATATAAAAGCAGGGATGTCTTGATGCACCTGTACAGGGCATTGGTGAGGCCGCAGCTGGAATACTGTGTGCAGTATTGGTCCCCTTATATGAGGAAGGATATATTGGCATTGGAGGGAGTGCAGAGAAGGTTCAGCAGGTTGATACCGGAGATGAGGGGTTTGGATTATGAGGAGAGGCTGAGGAGATTGGGTTTGTACTCGTTGGAGTTTAGAAGGATGAGGGGGGATCTTATGGAGACTTATAAGATAATGCGGGGGCTGGATAGGGTGGAGGCGGAGAGATTCTTTCCACTTAGTAAGGAAGTTAAAACTAGAGGACACAGCCTCAAAATAAAGGGGGGTCGGTTTAAGACAGAGTTGAGGAGGAACTTCTTCTCCCAGAGGGTGGTGAATCTCTGGAATTCTCTGCCCACTGAGGTGGTGGAGGCTACCTCGCTGAATATGTTTAAAGCGCGGATGGACGGATTCCTGATCGGTAAGGGAATTAAGGGTTATGGGGATCAGGCGGGTAAGTGGTACTGATCCACGTCAGATCAGCCATGATCTTATTGAATGGCGGGGCAGGCTCGAGGGGCTAGATGGCCTACTCCTGCTCCTGTTTCTTATGTTCTTATGTAACAGCCCAATCTGAGTTATTGATCCTGTGACTGGATTATCAGATGGCCAACTAGCCTTGGGTAGGTTCGTTCCAAGAAATATGTACTTAAACTGAGTGCATACCCTCCTCCTCTTAATTCAGATTGAGGCATCTGTCTGTTAATACATTTAAAAAAAAGTTCCTGTCCATTTCTTTTAACCATTATACACTCTTGCGACCACATTTATAATGGAAACTGTCAGTGTGAGCAAGTCGGCCTGTAATTACATTCCTCCAGTGCATTGCTACGAGTTCACTCTTATGACATAAACAATTTTAATGCAAATATGCACCTAAGTAAGGATAGAATATTTGACTTTAAAATTCTTGTTCTGCTCCACTTCTACTCTGTCCTCCAACCCAAATTCTTCATAGAAATATATATTATTTGCAGCAGAGAAGTTGTCCTCCAACCCAAATTCTTTACAGCAATTTATATTATTTGGAGCAGAGAAAGAGGCCTTTTGGCCCAGCTGCTCTGTGCTGGTCTTTATGCTCCAGTTGACTATTCCTTGCATCTAACCCGATTAGCATAACCTTCTCCGCTCTGAAGAAGGGTCGTGCAGACTCGAAACGTTGGCTCTATTTTCTCTCCACCGATGCTGTCACACCTGCTGTGTTTTTCCAGCATTTTCTGTTTTTGTTTCAGATTCCAGCATCCCGCCATATTTTGCCTTTAGCATAACCTTCTATCCCCTTCTCCCTTGCACCCTTATCTGCTGCTGCTTAAACGCGTCTATGCTGCTCGCTTCTCGGAAGCACGTTCTGCTTTTTTGCCGCCCTCTGGGAGAAGAGGTTTTCCCCTGACTGTGTTATTGGGTTAATTAGTGACTATCTTATATTTGTGGCTCCCGGGTCTGGTCTCTCTCTCTTGCGTGTGGAAGCATTTTCTTTGACATCTACCTTATCAACCCCCCTTTGAAATTTTAACGACCTCTATCAGGCCACCCCCTCAGCCTTCTCTTTCCTGGAGTAAAGATCCCAGCCTAGTCAGGCTTTCTTGCTAGTTATAACCTCTCAGTCCTGGTATCATTCTTATGAAGGAAATTTGGCATGTCAGGTACGACTCTCCAACTTTTACAGATGCAC
This sequence comes from Mustelus asterias, assembly GCF_964213995.1. Lineage (NCBI taxonomy): Eukaryota > Metazoa > Chordata > Chondrichthyes > Carcharhiniformes > Triakidae > Mustelus > Mustelus asterias. Next base: position 45,481,713 of record NC_135826.1, read on the forward strand.
CATAGAAAGCATTCTTTCTGGTTGTATCACAGCTTAGTATGGCTCCTGCTCTGTCCAAGACCGCAAGGAACTACAAAAGGTCGTGAATGTAGCCCAATCTATCACGCAAACTAGCCTCCCAGCCATTGACTCTGTCTACACTTCTCGCTGCCTCGGCAAAACAGCCAGCATAATTAAAGACCCCATGCACCCCGGACATTCTCTCTTCCACCTTCTTCCATTGGGAAAAAGATACAAAAAGTCTGAGGTCACGTACCAACCGACTCAAGAACAGCTTCTTCCCTGCTGCTGTCAGACTTTTGAGTGGACCTACCTTGCATTAAGTTGATCTTTCTTTACGTCCTAGCTATGACAGTAACACTACATTCTGCGCACTCTTGTTTTCTTCTCTATGAACGGTATGTTTTGCCTGTATAGCGTGCAAGAAACAACACTTTTCACTGTATGTTAATACATGTGACAACAATAAATCAAATCAAAACCTTCATTGTGCCATCTCCAGTGCCTTTCTGACCTTTTTAATATGGGAGATTAAACTTGATCTTGTCTCAGAGTCATGGGAGGCTGAACAGTAAGAGCGATTAGGATCAGTTCTTCCCCTTCCTGAGTTCAGGTGCATGGCATTCGATTACAGTATCTCAATTGTAAACCCAGCTGAACTTCTGGCACCTTCTGCATTACAAAGAAAAAAAAGACTTGCTCTTCCATAAAGTTGCCTGCCTCCACCCTGAACCAGCCCTTATCCTGCAGAAATCGTTCTTATCATAGAATCTCACAGTGCAGACAGAGGCCATTTGGCCCATCAAACCTGCGCCGACAGTGATCCCATCCAAGTCCTATCCCCATAACCCCACATATTTATCCTGCTAATCCCCCCCTGACACTAGGGGGCAATTTACCATGGTCAATCAATCTAACCAGCACATCTTTGGTACGTGGGAGGAAACCGGAGCACCTGGAGGAAACCCACGCAGACACGGGAAGAACATGCAAACTCCACACAGGCAATGACCCGAGGCAGGAATCGAACCTGGGTCCCTGGCGCTGGAAGACAACAGTGCTAAGCGTAGTGCCGCCTATCTCTTCACCTGATGAACAAGCCAGTGTGGTTGACGAGCCAGCTTGTCTTTCGGGCGGGATCTCAAACCGAGGCCCCATCTCCCCTCTTGGGATGACGTAAAAGATTTCATGGAACTATTCGAAGTTGAGCCGGGGGGGGGGGGGGGCGGGGCGGATTCTAGCTGGTGCCTCAGGCGACATCACAAAGGCAGATAATCTGCTAATGATCACATTGCTGACCGTTGGAGTTTGCTACGCACAAAAATTGGCTGCCGTGTTTTCCTCCATTGTAACAATGGCTATATTTCAGTGAGTGTTGATGGACTGAGTGGCAGGGAAGAGACTGAAGCTGTTCCTCCTGGCACCGCGTGATAATTACACATTCACGTTTTCCAACAGATGGTTATAGACTAAGCCACCTTACTCCCCTCCGTTCCTCCAGTGCGAGATCACTCGGACCAAATGCTCTCACAGTTCTCCTCAGTAAGATCTGCTAATTCAGTGTGGACTGTGATTTGAACTGGGCCTCCGCTATATGTCCTGAAGTACAAAAGAAAGATAGAGAGCTAGAACCTGTTTTTATATAGCGTCTGTCACAATCTCGATACTGATACCAAAGCGAGTCACAGCAAAGAGCGGAACGGTGGCTCAGTGGGTTACCACGTGTCTCACAGCGCCAGAGTTCAATTGTGTAGAGTTTGCACATTCTCCCCATGTCTGCGTGGGTTTCCTCCGCGTGCTCCGATTTCCTCTCGCAGTCCAAAGATGAGCAGGGAAAAAGATACAAAAGTCTGAGGTCAAGTACCAACCAACTCAAGGAAGAGCTTCTTCCCTGCTGCCGTCAGACTTTTGAATGGACCTACCTCGCATTAAGTTGATCTTTCTCTGCACCCTAGCTAAGACTGCAACACTACATTCTGCACTCTCTCGTTTCCTTCTCTATGAACGGTATGCTTTGTCTGTATAGCACGCAAGAAACAATACTTTTCACTATGTTAATAAATGTGACAATGAATCAAATCAAAGGTTAGATGGATTGGTCTTTAGTGTCGGGGGGATTAGCAGAGTAAATATGTGGGGTTACAGGGATAGGGCCTGGGTAGGATTGTTGTCAGTGCAGGCTCGATGGGCCGAATGGCCTCCTTTTGCACTGTAGGGAATCTAATTAAGTTTTTAAAATTCCGAGTGTAGTCACTGTTGTAATGTAGAGAACAGAAGGGGGGAAAACACAACAACACGTTGTATGCCTGTTGTTATTGTAAGAAAAATGGGTAAGCCAAATGTTTGGGTTTGGAGGTCCTGATAGCGGGTAACGCATTCGTTTTAAGTAAAGCTCTTTTCTTGCTAACTCTCGGTGAGTATTCGCCAAGTCTCGAGCCAGGAGGAGTTGCACTGATGGTGACCAGATGCAAGGCTCCTTGCCAGCTTGCTTGCAGTGTTGAAGCAGCTGATGCCAAGATAATCCAGGATGTACAATAAACGCAAATAAAGCTGCTTGTCTTTCATTGCAACAAACATATGTGGATACCGTGTGTCCTCCTTTTAAAATTGTCATCACCTGCTCGCCTGTTACAGATGGTACGCTGATGACACATTCTAACTTTATTTTCAACTTTCAGCAAATCAGTTGACCTCTGGACAGAGAGCAATGAAGGGTTTTATTTTCCATACCCATCTAGCTTTGTCCTTTTTTATTATTCATTCGAGGGACATGGGTATCACTGGCAAGGCCAGCATTTGTTGCCCATCCCTAGTTGCCCTTGAACTGAGTGGCCTGCTGGGTCATTTCAGGGGGCATTTGAGAGTCAACCACATTGCTGTGGCTCTGGAGTCACATGTAGGCCAGGCCGGGTAAGGACAGCAGATTTCCTTCCAGTGGGGTGGCACGGTGGCACAGTGGTTAGCACTGCTGCCTCACAGCGCCAATGACGCCAGGTTCGATTCCCGGCTTGGGTCACTGTCTGTACGGAGTCTGCACATTCTCCCTGTGTCTGCGTGGGTTTTTCTCTGGGTGCTCCGGTTTCCTGCCACAGTCTGAAAGACGTGCTGGTTAGGGTGCATTGACCCGAAAAGGCGCCGGAGTGTGGCGACTAGGGAAATTTCACAGTAACTTCATTGCAGTGTTAATGTAAGCCTTACTTGTGACTAATAAATAAACTTTTAAACACATTAGTGAACCAGATGGGTTTTTCTGACAATCGACAATGGTTTCATGGTCATCAGTAGGTTCTTAATTCCAGATTTAAAAAAAAATTGAATTCAAATTCCACCTGCTGCCCTGGCGGGATTCGAACCTGGGTCCCCAGAACATTAGCTGAGTTTCAGATTACACCTGAAAGGTACTTTGTTGGCTGTACAGTGCTTTGGGATGCCGTGCCTTCATGAAAGGTTCTGTGTCAATGCACTTATCTTGTTTCAACTGAGCGACTGGCTTGCTGGACCCCTTCGGAGAGTGGTTCGGGTCAGTCATGGTGGTGGTGCTGCCAGAGGGAGTCACGTCCAGGCTGGAGAAGTGTGCAAGCATTCCTTCCTGGAAACACTTTTTTGTGTTTTGTGGGGCAGCACGGTAGCACAGTGGTTAGCACTGCTGCTTCACAGCTCCAGGGGACCCGGGTTCGATTCCCGGCTTGGCTCACTGTCTGTGTGGAGTTTGCACATTCTCCCCGTGTCTGCGTGGGTTTCCTCCGGGTGCTCCGGTTTCCCCCCGCAGTCCAAAGATGTACGGGTTAGGTGCATTGGCCGTGCTAAATTGCTCCTTAGTGTCCCGAGATGCGTAGGTTAGAGGGATTAACGGGATAAATATGTGGGATTATGGGGATAGGGCCGAGGTGGGATTGTTGTTGGTGCAGACTCTATGGGTCGAATAGCCTCCTTCTGCACTATAGGATTCTATCGGATTCTATGATCTAACCTTTAACACCAATCTGGCAGATTTTAATTTCCAACTTTTCTTTGTAAATTCACATTCTCTGCCTTTGATTTATTATTGTCGCGTGTATTGGGATGCAGTGAAAACAAAGCATTCCATTCATAGAGTACATGGTGGAGAAGGTGCAAAATGTAGTCTTACAGTCACAGGGTGAAGAAAAAGATCAGTTTAATATATGGTGGGACCATTCAAAAGTCTGATGGCAGCAGGGAAGAAACTGTTTTTGTGTCGGTTGGTATGTGTTTCAGACTTTTTGACTTACTGTCACATGTATTAGTACATAGTAAAAAGTATTGTTTCTTGCGCGCTATACAGACTAAGCATACCGTTCATAGAGAAGGAGAGGGTGCAGAATGTAGTGTTACAGTCATACCGAAGGTGCAGAGAAAGATCAACTTAATGCGAGGTCGGTCCGTTCAAAAGTCTGACAGCAGCAGGGAAGAAGCTGTTCTTGAGTCGGTTGGTGCGCGACCTCAGACTTTTGTATCTTTTTCCCGACGGAAGAGAGAATGTCCGGGGTGTGTGGGGCCCTTGATCACGCTGGCTGCTTTTCCCCGAGGCAGCGGGAAGTGTAGACCTGCCCTGGTGGGATGTAAACTCACGTAATTGGTCCAAACCTTTGTATTGCTAATCCAGCAGTATAACCACTAGACTACCTACGTTATTCCTAGGACATTGCTGATGTATATGTTATGTTCCATTTTGTTTTAAGGTTCACAAAGGTGTGCTTGTGCTACTTGTAAGGCTGTGGTTTACTTTTCCATGTGTAGTCTGCAAGTTTTAAATGGAGGACAGCTCGACAGTTACTATCTTTAAACAACACCTCCCTGTGTCTGCACTTTTTGTTTGCTTTCTGCCCACCTAGTGTATGCGGTTTCCTGATGCAAGGAGCTCCATGCTGCCTTGTCCAATTCCCCAGTCCCCAGGCCCGACCTCAGCCCTTGCTGAGGGGAATCGCAGCCAAACTTGATCCTGGTTGAGCACACCTCGATTTTTTAAAAAAATCACATTTTTGTTTTCAAATCACTCCATGGCCTCGCTCCTCCCCATCCCTCTAACGTCTCTAGCCCCACAATCTTCCACTATTATTATTATTTAGTTATTCGTGTCACAAGTTGGCTTACGAACTGATGGCAGCGGGGAAGAAGCTGTTCTTGTGTTGGTTGGTACGTGTTTCAGACTTTTTGATTTATTATTGTCGCATGTATTAGCATTCAGTGAAAAGTATTGTTTCTTGCGTGCTATACAGACAAAGCATACCGTTCATAGAGAAGGAGAGAGTGCAGAATGTAGTGTTACAGTCATAGCTAGGGTGTAGAGAAAGATCAGTTAATGTAAAGTAGGTCCATTCAAAGGTCTGATGGCAGCAGGGAAGAAGTTACAATGAAGTTACTGTGAAAATCCCCTAGTTGCCGCACTCTGGCGCCTGTTGGGGTAACACTGATGGAGAATGTGGCATGGCCAATGCACCTAACCAGCACGTCTTTCGGACTGTGGGAGGAAACCGGAGCACCCGGAGGAAACCCACGCAGACAACTGGGAGAGAACGTGCAAACGCCATACAGACAGTGACCCGAGCCGGGAATCGAACATGGATCACTGGCGCTGTGAGGTGGCAGTGCTAACCACCGTGTCGCCCATGTTCGGCAGGGATGGAGATCAAACCCAGAGCCCTCCTGGTTTGCATGGCTTCTCCATCGACAGGAGCAGATTAACTAGTCATTCATCCTGTGGGCTGTTGGTTGACATCTTGACCGTTTTCTAAATAGCTGCGCACTTAGTTTCACAGGAGACTGTGTACTTCAGTGAAATTCGTGGCATGTGCAGCATTTAGCGATGTCATAACGCACGATATAAATATAAACTCGCTTGGAATTATTTATTGAAATTCAACTCTTCTAGGTGCTAATCTTCATTCTGATGCTTTGCACATGTACTCAGATTATTTTTTTGAAGGCAATCAGTGCGTTATGTTCCTGAGAAATTACTTGGGGGGTGGGGGGGGGGGATCGTATTACATGTTCGAATTGAAATTCAGAATGCTCAGTGTGACAATTCTCCAAAATCACAGGCGACGATAGTTTTCAAATACCCAACAACAACAACAACAAAGAACAATACAGCACAGGAACAGGCCCCTCGGCCCTCCAAGCCTGCGCCGCTCCCCGGTCCAGGATTGAATCCTGAATCCAGGATCCCCGCCCAATTTTCCAGCCTATCTACATACCAATATCCTATCCACCGAGCTGTCCCTCACAGCTACGATGCTTTGTTCATCACAACCTATTAACTTACCCCCACCCCCCCCATTCCAGACCATGTGATCTCCAGGGAGAGGCGAAAACCCAGAGTGAAAAACCCCAGGGCCAATATGGGGAAAAAAAAATCTGGGAAATTCCTCTCCGACCCCCTGAGGCGATCGAAACGAGTCCAGGAGATCACAATGGCCCCGATCGGAAAATGCTTCCCAACCCTAGTCATTTCCACTTCCACGAACACCATATGAATTCCCTGCCCCCGAGACAGGTTCCCAACTATCCGCAGTTATCATTACCCATTAAGATACAGTCCAACCTGTTGTCAATATGTCTTTCGAGCAACTCAAATCCTCAGCGCCCCTCTCCCCCGCGCCTCCCTCTGCCTCCTCCCCCCCCCCCGCACCGCCCCCCCCCCAAAAAAAAAAAATTTGAAAATCCACGAGTATGTAACTTTTATTGACGCTACATTACCATGGTGCTGAAAGCACAGACTGAAGTTGAAGTGCCCCGTCAGTGCTGTCGTGTCTACTGATGATAAAGCTTTATGTTGGCAGATTCTGAGAGATTTTATCTAAATTGGATTGGCTGAGGAACCACTGAGCCAAAGTCTGACTGACGGTTACGCAGCACATTTTTACAAAGAAGAATGCAAAGTGTATTTCATGCTTTGGAAACTAAAGTAAACACAACTTAATTAGATCACACGTATATTTTTAACTGTGTCTGTGGGGTTTTTTTTTTAAAAGAACTATGACTTTTTTATGTTTGAACTTTGTGCTCATTCAGGGAGAGTTCGTGCTGGAGGACAGAATTTAAAATATTTTTGGCACACTCTCTCCGGTTAGGCTTAGCCTGAGTAAGATCTTGGGGTCAATCTCTTTCTGCTCGGCTCCAATGATGTGCGACATTCTGACCTCAACAAAGTTCTACCCCCACCCCAGACCGGACAGACTGCCTCATCTGTGCTGATCTTGGCCTCGGTTCGGTTCCGAGTCTGGAGGTTGTGGGTTCAGGTCCCGCTCCCGAGCACAAAAAAAAATCTAGACTGACTCCGGTGCGGTGCTGAGGGAGTGCCGCCCAGTCTGCAGTACACTACCTGTCAGATGAAGCTTTAAAACAAGGCGTCATCAGCTCTCGCGGGCAGATGCGTAAGGTCCCAACGGCTGTTTTCTCCCTGGTGTCCCGACCAAAATCTATCCCTGTATCAGCATGACTAAAACGGATTATCTAGTCATTATCACATTGCTGTGCGCAAATTGTCAGCTGCATTTCCTACATTACAGCAGTGACTACACTTCAAAGATATTTTATTGACTGTAAAGTTCTTTGGGTTGATCTTTTTTTGATTTGATTAATTATTGTCACATGTATTGGGCTACAGTGAAAAGTATTGTTTCTTGCGCACTATACAGACAGACAGCATACAGTTCATAGAGTATGTGGGGGGGAAGGAAAAGAAAGCGTGCAAAATATAGTGTTACAGTCACAGTTAGGATATAGAGAAAGATCAGCTTAATATATATATTTTTGGACAAAGCTTTGCTTTGACAAAGGGGCGTCTGGACTCGAAACGTCAGCTCTTTTCTCTCCTTACAGATGCTGCCCAGACCTGCTGAGATTTTCCAGCATTTTCTCTTTTGGTTTCAGATTCCAGCATCCGCAGTAATTTCCTTTTATTCAGCTTAATATATGGTGGGTCCATTCAAAAGTCTAATGAGAGCAGGGAAGAAGCTGTTTCAGTCGGTTGGTATGTGATCTTAGGCTCTTGCACCTTTTTCCCGATGGAAAAAGGTGGAAGAGAGAATGTCCGGGCTTCATGGGGTCCTTGATTGTGCTGGCTGCTTTTCCGAGGCAGCGAAAAGTGTAGAGACAGAGTCAGTGGATGGGAGGCTGGTTTGTGCGATGGACTGGGCTACGTTCGCATCCCTTTCACAAGTCCTGAGGTTATTAAAGGTGCTAAATGAATGCAAGTCTTTGATCTGGGCTTAGTTGGAGTTGGGATTCAGCTCTTTGGTGCAGCAATGTTCTGCTTGGAGAACAGGTTAGAATGAAACCTGATTTATGATGGGTGGGAGAGAGGGTGTTTACACACTTGGGGTTATTGGGTGGGGTCTCTGTCAGGCTAATGAGGAAAGAAGTAACTTTAGCTTGCCTTGAAATTTTATAATCCGTCCGTTTTCTCCCCCCCCCCCCCCCCCCCCCCCGCCCCATGTTATTCCATAGCTGGACACTCTATCTATCTACCTGTTGAACCTATTTCCTGTGCATCTCTTTAATGATTTCTGAAGGATGGAATAAAAGACAGATGTGTCTGCTGAGCCATGACCGTGTAATCCTTGAGTAAACAAATTAAAAAATGTCACAAATACGTAGACAAATTTATTCTGCGGAGCCTGTCATAGCCCTGTGAGCCGTTGATGAGATCACTTATCAATTGGCACCTGTACCTTACTTTGACGCACATGAGGGTTTGTCTGGATGACCTGAACACAACTGTGACATCAGCACGTTAATCATCACTGCCCTGCTTTTTCATCGACTTAATAAGTGGTGTTTGTGTTACGTTTGAACAGCAGTGACTTGTTCGGGAGGCAAATGCTGTGGCTGTCCATTTAAAACAAGACGCCAGACTTGGCCACGCGTCGGGTGACGACTCGATCTGGTTTTCTTTAATTGGGCTGGCTGGAGCAGGAATGTTGGACACTGGAGCACTCCCTGTTCCCCTTCAACACAGAGACCAACATACAAAATCGATAGGCAGGAAAATACTAACTGGCCTCTTCCCCACACTCCGAGCATATGACTCAAATATTTTTCACATTGAATTAGACAATTATTTTCCGTTCCCCAGAAGTAAATTCTTCTGCGTCGTAGACTTGAGGGGCTTAATGGCCTTCTCCGTCTCAGTAACTTGGTTGCACTGTTAATGTAAGCCTACTTGTGACTGATAAATAAACTTTTCCTGTTCCTGTGTATTCTTGACGATGCGTTTTCCTTTGTCAGTTACTGGAGGTTTTTTTCCCAATCTGATTTTTCTAGCTCTGTCTGTCTGGTGTTCCCCTCCACCCTTTTTAATATTGTTGGGATTTACGCCGGGAAATAGGTTCAACATGTGTTAAACTAAAATCAAGCACAGGTTTGGAAAGCTGAGAAGTATTCTGCAGTTGACAGGTTAGAATCTCTGGCACATGGGAGAAACTGTTCAGGAAACATCAAATCCGGTTGATGTAACTTCTTAAGAATGTGATCTAATCCCCACCTGACTTCCCCACCCTCCACCCCAAACCAAACTCTGATTGATGTAAGTACTCTTCAGTTTCAGCGATTGAGACAGTTTTTGGACACGCCTGGGGTACGAAGGAACTGAACACTCCTCCGCAAACAAAGCATTGTCACACACTCTGCATTTGGCATTTCTGTGGCATATCGCGCCAGAGTTACTTTAGTTAATGCAGTTCATCTGTAACATCTCCCCGGTTATGATGGAAGGTCACTAACATGGAGCATTAGCCCTACCTTTGTCTCTCTGTGCATTTCCTGCATTTTCATTTTGACTTGCCAACTTCCAGCATCTGTTGAACTTCATTTCCAGTTAATTGGAAGAGTCAATTGGGAAGTGACCAAAAAAATAGACCAGGGCAGGGCAATGGATGTTGTATACATGGACTTTAGTAAAACCTTCGATAAAGTTTCTCATGGCAGGCTGATACATGAAGGTGAAGTTATATGGGACCCAGGGTGAGATAGATACAAAACTGGTTTGGGAATAGAATACAGTAAGAAGTCTCACAACACCAGGTTAAAGTCCAACAGGTTTATTTGGTAGCAAAAGCCACTAGCTTTCGGAGCCCTGCTCCTTCGTCAGGTAAGAATAGAATATTGAGAATAGAAAGCAGAGAGTAGCAGTGGAAGGGTACTTTTTTCTAACTGGAGGTCTGTGGCAAGTGGTGTTCCACAAGGATCCGTGCTAGGGCCTCTAGCCCTAGTTTGTAATATAAATGATTTGGAGGAAAATGTGGGTGGTCTGATTAGTAAATTTGCAGATGATACAAAAACTGGGGAAGTAGCGGAGAGTGAGGAGGATTGTCAGAGGGTACAGCAGGATATAAATTGGCTGGAGACCTGAGCCGAAAGATGGCAGATGGAATTTAACCGGGACAAATGTGAGGTGATGCGATTTGGAAGGTCAACTGCAGAAGGAAAATAAATGGTAGCGCCCTTAGAAATATTAGCATACAGTGGGATCTAGATGTGCAGATCCACAGTTCCCTGAAAATGGCAACTCAGGTGGACAGGGTGGTCAAGAAGGCGTATGGTATGCTGGTCGGGGCGTTGAGTATAGGAATTGGAAAATCATGTTGCAGCTGTATAAGACTTTGGTTAGGCTGCATTTGGAGTATTGTGTACAATTCTAGTCGCCACACTACTGGAAGAATGTTAGTGCATTGGAAAAGATGCAGAAGAGATTTACCAGGATGTTGCCTGGTTTGGAGGATATGGACTCTGAAGCAAGGTTGAACAAACTTGGATTGTTTTCATTGGAGCGTCGGAGGATGAGGGGGGACCTGATAGAGGTTTACAAGATTATGACAGGCTTGGATAGAGTGGATAGTCAGAGTCTTTTTCCCAGGGTCGAAGGGTCAATTACCCGGGGGCATAGGCTGAAAGTGAGAGAGGGGGAAAGTTTAAAAGAGATGGAAGGGGCAAGTTTTTCACACACAGGGTGGTGAATGCCTGGAACGCGCTGCCGGAGGAGGTGGTGGAAGTAGATTCTATAACAACGTTCAAGAGGCTTCTGGATGGATACATGAATAGGCAGCGAATAGAGGGATATGGACCATGGAGAGGAAAGAAAATATTAGATTACAGAGGCATCTGTGTCAGCACCAACTTGGTGGGCTGAAGGGCCTGTTCCTGTGCTGTACTGTTCTTTGTTCTTTTTTCACATGCTTTGATGGGTGAGGCATAACTGCCGTTGTCACTAATAGCACTCCATGAGGGAACTTGGGACATCTATTGTCTTAAAGGTGCTCTGTTAGAATCATTAGAATCCCCACAGTGCAGAAGGATGCCATTCTGCCCATCGAGCCTGTACCGGCTCTTCGATAGAGCATCTTTCCCAGGGTCTTCCCTCCACCCTATCCCCTTAACTCTGCACAATTACCCTGCTAATCCCCTTAACCTACACATCTTTAGTCACTAAGGGGCAATTTAGCATGGCCAATCCACCTAACCTGCACATCTTTGGACTGAGAGAGGAAACTGGAGCACCCGGAGGAAACCCATGCAGACATGAGGAGAATGTACAAACTCCACACAGAATGTCACCCATTGCCGGAATTGAACCCGGGTCCCTGGCGCTGTGAGGCAGCAGTGCTAACCACTGTGCCACCGTGCCATCAATTATTAATGCAGGTTGTTTCAGAGTGTCATTGCAATGGTGGAAATGACTGAGCTTGGAGAGACAGAATTATGAGGATAATTTACAAAGATAGAGCAGGAGAATGGAACTGACTGGTTTGCTCTACAGAGAACCTGCATTCACTGAATTGTTTTTTATTCGTTCGTGGGACATGGGTGTCTCTGGCTGGTCAGCATGAGGGCAGTTGCGAGTCAACCACATTGCTGTGGCTCTGGAGTCACGTGTAGGCCAGACCGGGTAAGGACGGCAGATTTCCTTTCCTGAAGGACATTTAGTGAACCAGATGGGTTTTTCCGACAATTGACAATGGTTTCATCGTCATCAGTAGATTCTTAATTCCAGATTTTTTTGTCATTGAATTCAAATTCCATCATCTGCCGTGGTGGGATTTGAACCCGAGTCCTGAGAATGGTCTCCTTCTCTGTCATAATGACTTTTAATTGGATTGAAACCCAGATCAGTGAGTATGTCACCACTTCTCCCTGGGCTTAGATGGTTCAATTGGTCGCATGTTGTAGAAAGAGAAAATATTGAATAGTTTTCAACCTCTTAGCCCGGCTGCAGATCCTGGGTTGGGTGCGAGTCACACTTAAACGTACAATGAATTTTTATACTGTTATTAATGTCTTTGGGCATCCTGAAACATATCAGTGGCAATACATTGCTTTTCAAAGTGTTTGTATTGTGGCAGTCACACAGCAATGTTCTGTCGGCAGCAGTGAATGAACTGACCGATTCATCTGGTTTTAGTGGTGTTCATTTGAGGGGTAAGTGTTGATCGGGGCGTCAGGTGAAGTGTTCACACCGGTCATTGTTCTTTATGGCTACCTGACCAGTAGATGGAACCTGGGGTTTAACCTTTTCATCCGGACGTGATGCTTCTGACAGTGCAGCACTCCCTCAGCACTGCATTGAAGGGACAGCCCAGGTCATTCCAGGTCTCTGGAATTAGAGCTTCCGAGAAGAGTGAAGTTGCTGCATCTGGATGAAGTGGACGCTGTTCCATATAGCGGGTGCTGGAGAGGCAATTACATGTCTTAATATAGCTGCTCTAGCATAGTAAATATCCTAAATATCACTAAGATGGCGCAGGAGCGAGGCGAATTCTTGCGAGCTGTCCCCAGCATACCCTCTAATTCTATCTTTTACTCTTGTTCTATGCTTTTAAAACTGTATTCTAACTGTTTCAAACTTAAGCTGATCTTTCTCTACACCCTAGCTGCGACTGTAACACTATATTCTGCACCCTTTCCTTTCCTTCTCCCCTGTGTACTCTATGAATGGTATGTTTTGTCTGTATAGCACACAAAGAATACTTTTCACTGTAAGTTAAAGTTTATTTATTCGTCACAAGTAAGACCATAAGACCATAAGTAGGCTTACATCCACACTGTAATGAAGTTACTGTGAAAATCCGTGGATAGTCAGAAGCTTTTTCCCAGGGTGGAAGAGTCAATTACTAGGGGGCGCAGGTTTAAGGTGCGGGGGCAAGGTTTAAAGGAGATGTACGAGGCACGTTATTTACACATGAAGGTGGTGGATGCCTAGAACTCGCTGTCGGGAGAGGTAGTGGAAGCAGATATGATCGTGACTTTTATGGGGCGTCTGGACAAATACATGAATAGGATGGGAATGGAGGAATATGGTCCCCGGAATGTAGGGGGTTTTAGTTCAGTCGGGCAGCATGGTCGGTGCAGGCTTGGAGGGCCGAAGGGCCTGTTCCTGTGCTGTAATTTTCTTTGTTCTTTGGTTCTAAACCTCTCATCTGCTGTATCCCCTTCTCCTCCTTTGCGCCGCTCTTAAAGCCTCCCTCTGACTGATTTTTTGGACTTTTAGTCTAATATCTCCTCATGTGTCTTGATGTCAAATTAAATTTGGTAATTGCTCTTGTGAAAATACCTTGGGACGTTTTACTGTGTCAAAGGTGCTATATGAATGCAAATTCTTGGTATCAAATGTCTTTTTAAAAATATTGTATTAGAGTAGTGCCTCTTATCGTCTCGATTCTCTCCTGTGCCTAGAGATGTCTGAAGCAGATGAAGCACATACATAGATGTGTTTCCATAGCTAGTTTTTCCTGGAACGGGTCAACAGTTTGTCACTAGGGCCACTCCATATCAAGCATAGTTGACCGGTTCAATTCCCAGTTTGGGTCACTGTCTGTGCGGAGTTTGCACGTTCCCCCCGTGTCTGCGTGGGTTTCCTCCAGTTGTTCCAGTTTCCACCCACAGTTTGAAAGACGTGCTGGTTAGGTGCATTGGCCACGCTAAATTCTCCCTCAGTGTACCCGAACAGGCACCGGAGTGTGGCAACTAGGGGATTTTTATAGTAACGTCATTGCAGTTTTAATGTAAGCCTACTTGTGACTAATGAATAAAAGTTCATTTTGGCAGGTCAAATAGGATGGCGGAATATAATATTAATGGTAGGACTCTTGGCAGAGTGGAAGATCAGAAGGATCTTGGGGTCCAAGTTCATGGGACGCTCAAAGCAACTGTGCAGGTTGAGGCTGTGGTTAAGAAGGCGTATGGTGTACTGGCCTTCATCAATCAAGGAATTGAGTTTAGGAGTCGTGAGATAATATTGCAGCTGTATAGGACCCTGGTCAGACCCCACTTGGAGTACTGTGCCCAGCTCTGGTCGCCCCATTACAGAAAGGATGTGGAAGCCATAGAAAGGGTGCAGAGGAGATTTACAAGGATGTTGCCTGGGTTGGGGAGCATGCCTTATGAGGATAGGTTGAGTGAGCTCGGCCTTTTCTCCTTGGAGAGACGAAGGATGAGGGGTGACCTGATAGAGGTGTATAAGATGTTGAGAGGTATTGATCGAGTGGACAGTCAGAGGCTTTTACCCAGGGCTGAAATAGTTGCCACAAGAGGACACAGGTTTAGGGTGCTGGGGGGTAGGTACAGAGGAGATGTCAGGGGTAAGTTTTTCACTCAGAGGGTGGTGGGTGCGTGGAATGGGCTGCCGGCAACGGTGGTGGAGAACGATTCGAGAGGGTCTTTTAAGAGACTTTTAGATAAGTACATGGAACTTAGTAAGATAGAGGGTTATAGGTAAGCCGAGTAATCGCTAAGGTAGGGACATGTTCTTTGTGGGCTGAAGGGCCTGTATTGTGCTGTAGTTTTTCTATGTTTCTAAACTTTAAACTTAAAACTGTTTGGCACATTGAGCACGCCTTCCTTGGCCACCAGATCCTGGAGTGGGACTCGAACCCACAGTTGCTGGCTCAGAGGCAGTGACTGTACTCACCGCACCACAGGGCCACCTCCTTTTGAATTACACTGTTAGCAATTATCCTTTCAAATATGGTTAGCAGTGTAGTTGCAGAAGTAAGCCAAGTGCATTTGGCATGCTCTGCCGTCTTATTAGCTAAGGCACCTTTCTGCCACCTTAATTCCAATTCCCTTTATTCTTTTCTAAGTTTTCATAGAAATGTTTCCTGAAAGTTCTTGAAAGGATTTGAACATTACGGAGTTGATGTAAATTGTTGAAAAGTTTTTAACATATTAACCAGTGGCCCCAACACTGTGAATCATTTCAAGATGCCATGATGACCACATGGTTAGTGGTTAGCACTGCCGCCTCACAGCGCCAGGGACCCGGGTTCGATTCCCGGCTTGGGTCACTGTCTGTGTGGAGCCTGCACGTTCTCCCCCGTGTCTCATGGGTTTCTTCCGGATGCTCCGGTTTCCTCCCACAGTCCAAAGATGTGCGGGTTAGATGGATTAGCCATGCTAAATTGCCCCTTAGTGTCAGGGGGACTAGCTCTCTGAAGTGGCAGAGTGGTTAGCACTGCTGCCTCACAGCGCCAGGGACCCGGGTTTGATTCCCAGCTTGGGTCACTGTCTGTGTGAAGTCTGCACGCTCTCCCTGTACCTGCGTGGGTTTCCTCTGGGTG
>NC_135826.1:45497484-45612149 GCF_964213995.1 Mustelus asterias
CGACTCGAGAACAGCTTCTTCCCTGCTGCCGTCAGACTTTTGAATGGACCCACCTCGTATTAAGTTGATCTTTTTCTAAGCCCCAACTATGACTGTAACAGTACATTCTGCACCCTCTCATTTTCTTCTCTATGAACGGTATGCTTTTACTGTATACAGTGCGAGAAATAATACTTTTCATTGCATAATAATACCTGTGACCGTAAATCAAATCAATACTGTACTTGGGTCCTGTACTCTAATCCTGCTTAGGGGCTTGTACCCCATGGCCTTTGGACTCGAGAGTTCTACCAAGCGGGCTGACAGTTTGTTGTGGTAGTTTTTATGGAACCATCTTTTGATGTGTGTGTGGTAGCGCTGTCAGCATTGCTTTGCTGAGAAATTGTTTCCCTGGCAACATGAATGACAGTAAGCGTTTTAACAACACCAGGTTAAAGACGTCTGTGTCGATATGCGCGATCTTCTTGGAAATCCTCTCCACTGGGAACCGGCAGTTTGATCCACGATCCACAACATGAATGAGAGAGTGCAACTCCTGAGCTGTGGTGTGATCAGAGTGCAGATCATAGGAGCATCAGTCCCTTGTCCTGAGGTAGCTGCCCCATCCCAGTTAGTCTGAGCACTTAGCGAGGTGCAGCTGCCACGCAGTGTCAAGGCTGCTTTGCAAGCCTAGGGGTTCCATCATTAGCCTTCCTTGGCACTTGTAAACTCTAGCAGAGATTTTTCTTATAAATGCACATTCAGGAAAACGATCACCTTGTGTGCCCAGTTTGATTGAATCATAGAATCCCAACAGTGCAAAAGGAGGCCATTCGGCCCATCGAATCTGCACCCCCCCCCCCCCCATGGTATCTCTGGGGAGCAGAGCTCTTGAGAAGCTTGGGAAGGTGGATAGGCTGGGGGTGAAGTTGCAGAATCCTGCATAAAGTTTTGTAATTGTCACGACTGCTTTACTTCTGCTGTCGCCACCCCCTGAGTAAACCTGTGGCACTTGCAGTGTTGTTTATGTGAGGGGGTCGATCCTTGTTGCTACCCTCCCCCCTCCTCTCTCTCTCTCTCTCTCTCCCCTCTTCTTCCCCCCCCCCCCCCCCCCCCCAGCTGCCAAAGCCTACAACCACCCGCCCCTGGTAACAACCCATTGTGCAAAGCTGTAGCTGCGATTATAAACTGTTGTTCCATTATCAGCCCACATGATTTCTAGCATGTTTTTCAGTTGGTGAGGTTTATGTAACCATATAATAATGTGTTCAACTGATGGGCTAGTTTTTTTTTTGAAGCCACGTATATAGCTTGTTGAATAGCCTGTAATGAACAGAACATGGAGCAGGGGAAGGCTGCCTCACAACAAAGGAAATTAAAGGCAGATTATCCATGTGCTGTCAATTAAGGCTGTGTTGCTTTATTTACTGTTGATAGTATTGATCTCCTAAGTTCTGTTCATAACGCTGCAGCAATGGTTATGCTTCAGAATCCTATTTGTTCTACTGAGCAGAGATGAAGTGTGAACAAAAGAACCTGCATTCTATTTTGTTGGAAATAACTGGAATTCCTAAAATGCTTGAGAGAGTTGGGTCCCCCTTGAAACTGCGGTTCTGAGACTAGCGTTAGCTGAGGCTAGTGTTTCCTTTGAATCTAAAAGCCCGCTGCAATGCCACAGGATCGATCTGTGGCACGGGAGAACTGTGCATCTTGGAAAAAGTGTGCGCAGCGCTGTAGTCTGACTTTGGGCTTATTGAACGTCAGTAGGAGCTGTTCTAATCTTGGGTGCTTTTATTTTGATGGGGGTGAGGGTTGGATGGGGAGAAGGCCTGCTGAAAGACTGGGAGGATCATAAGCACAGTGGTCAGCACTGCTGCCCCGCAGCTCCAGGGACCTGGGTTCGATTCCCGGCTTGGGTCACTGTCTGTGCGGAGTTTGCACATTCTCCCCGTGTCTGCGTGGGTTTCCTCCGGGTGCTCCGGTTTCCTCCCACAGTCCAAAGATGTGCGGGTTGGGTGGATCGGCCATATTAAATTGCCCCTTAGTGTCAGGGGGACTAACGAGGGTAAATGCCAAGGGGTTATGGGTTTGGGGCCTGGGTGAGATTGTTGTCGGTGCAGACTCAATGGGCCGAATGTCCTCCCTCTGCATGGTAGCATTCTATGATTCTATAAGTACATTTAAAACTGATGACACCATGTGCTAAATTGCACCTTCGTGTCAGGGGGACTAGCAGGGTCAATATGTGGGGTTACGGGGATAGGGCCTGGGTGGGTTTGTGGTCGATGCAAACTCAATGAACTGAATGACCTCTCTATCTATGCACTGCAGGGATTCTATGATTCTATTATTCAATTGAAGTAAAATGTTCCGAGTAATGACCAAAAAATGTTTCTAATCAAATAAAAGACATCATAAATGATTCATTCCATGGGGAGTATTGGTTATAAGTTTTGGTTAGCGGAGATTACTTCTTCCAGACAGGGAGAATAATTAATAACCTGTGTTGTTGAGTGGTTAGCTGTCCTTGGGATTTTGTCACTAGATATGTGACAGAGGAGCAGAGACCTTGCGCTGCTGTACGCGTGAGCGAGAGAGATCGGGGCTTGGATCCATGGTTATATCGTCACGTACGTTGTTACTTTGCAGCAGTGCAAGAGTGACCACGTGACCACATCCATGACCATTTTAACACACCCACTGATGCAGTGTATTGGAGCAGGGGTAGACCTTTAGCTTGATCTGCTGAACAGACGGAATATAGAAAATCTCCTGCCAGGGTTCTCAAGCCTCATATGGCCAATGTTCCAGGGGAGGACAAAGAAAGCACTTCTCCCAAGCGGTGACACGGTGGTTAGCACTACTGCCTCACAGCGCCAGGGACCCAGGTTCAATTCCGGCTTCGGGCAACTGTCTGTGTGGAGTCTGCACGTTCTCCCAGTGTCTGCGTGGGTTTCTTCCGGGTGCTTCGGTTTCCTCCCACAGTCCAAAGATGTGCGGGTTAGGTGGATTGGCCGTGCTAAATTGCTCCTTAGTGTCAGGGGGATTTGCATGGTAAATATGTGGGATTGCAGAGATAGGGCCCTGGGTGGAGTGTTGTCGATGTAGGCTCAATGAACTGAATGGCCTCTCTATGCACTGCAGGGATTCTATGATTCTATTATTCAATTGAAGTAAAATGTTCCGAGTAATGACCAAAAAATGTTTCTAATCAAATAAAAGGCATCGTAAATGATTCATTCCATGGGGAGTATTGGTTATAAGTTTTGGTTAGCGGAGATTACTTCTTCCAGACAGGGAGAATAATTAATAACCTGTGTTGTTGAGTGGTTGGCTGTCCATGGGAGTTTGTCACTAGATATAGAATCATAGAAACCCTGCAGTGCAGAAAGAGGCCATTTGGCCCATCGAGTCTGCACTGACCACAATCCCACCCAGGCCCTACCCCCGTATCCCTACATATTTACCCGCTAATCCCTCTAACCTACACATCTCAGGACACTAAGGGGCAATTTTTTAGCATGGCCAATCAATCTAGCCCGCACATCTTTGGACTGTGGGAGGAAACCGGAGCACCCGGAGGAAACCCACACAGACATGAGGAGAATGTGCAAACTCCACACAGACAATGATCCAAGCCGGGAATCGAACCCAGGTCCCTGGAGCTGTGAAGCAGCAGTGCTAACCACTGTGCTACCGTGCCGCCCATATGTGGCATCTTGATGGCGAAAGAAGCACGTTCGTTCCTAATGCAAGACAGCGACACTTTTACACGGAAACAAAGTGCCAGACTTGAACTGGGGAGTTGGCTGTCAGTATTTTTTAAGCTGACATTATGGTATCCTGCAGCAGCACTGTCAGCCGATGAACTCCAGGAGTTCGATAGTTAACTGTACTTCAGAGCCTGACCCTTCAGCTGTTCTGACTCCCCTTTGACCATTTTGTGGAGGTGGCTGGCCATCGAATTGATAGTGCGACGTGATTCGTCCACACGCGTTCCTTTGCACTTGTAGCTCACTAACCTGGCACGTTTATTGCCTGCAGTCAGTTTTCCCTTGCTGGCAAACTTCTCATTTTTCAGTCAGGTGGAAGGTATTAAAGAAAGAGGAGACTTGCAATTCTCGAGATGTGTCTCAGCAACTCAGAATGCCTCGCGTGCAGCCACTTGATTAGAAGCTCAGTGGTCGCTGTTGCATAGGCCGATAAGGCGGCCATTTTGTGCTCCGCTCCATACCACAAAGCAGCAATGAGGCGAATGACTTAAATCTGTTTCTAGTGGCATTAGCTGAGGGAAGAATGTGTGGCCAGAGCTCCTGGAAATCCCTCTCGCTCTCTTTTTAAAAAAAATAAATAAATGCCAGTGGGCTCATCAGCATTCACCTGAGTCAACTGGAACAGACAGATGGGGCCTTGGAGAATGGCCTCTCAACTGAAGGACGGCACGCAAGTCAGTGAAGATATGCTTCAGTGTTGCACCATGTTACTTGGTGTTTTGCACTTTATATGTTCTTTGAGTCTAAGTGGGTACTCCTTTTACAGAATGAGCAGTTTACTATGCTGTGTGTATAATGTTATTTATTGCCTATTTGTAATGGAGGCCAGTGCTGATGACTGTCTGACTTTCATGATTGTTGGTGCTCTGACTTATGGAAACCTGTTTTTTTTCCCTCTTAATTGTTGAGCTGATGGCTGTTCCTGGGGTGATTCCCAGATTCCCTGGGTGTTGATTTTAAAAGGGAAAAACTCCCTGGTCTCTCACTGTGAAACAGAATAATATTACAGCAGTAAAACTCTTCCCAAGTTCGAGAAGCATTGTACACTGAAATATTAACCACATGTGAGTCAGAATGCACAGATGATTTTATGTTACGACGGGGCGGTGGTCTTGTCAAGAACTGACCCGGGTTCAATTCCGGCTTGGGTCACTGTATGGAATTTGCACGTTCTCCCTGTGTCTGCGTGGGTTTCCTCCGGGTGCTCCGGTTTCCTCCCACAGTCTGAAAGATGTGCGGGTTAGGGTGCACTGACCCGGACAGGCGCTGGAGTGTGGCGACTAGGGGAATTTCCACAGAAACTTCACTTCAGTGTTTAATGTAAGCCTTACTTGTGACTAATAAATAAAGTTTAAAGAACCAGGTTGAGAATGGTAACTTGTTAATCGTACCTGCAAAGCCAGTTCTCCATGAGAAAGAGAGAGCAATGTGTGCGCTTGCTGGGTAGAGGTCACTTAATATTATAAATTTTATAAGAATGCATTTTTATTTCTGGGTCCTATGAGCTGCCCGTTGGTTTGTAAACTTACACTTTTTTCTGCATTTCCAGCACAACCCTTCAGAGCAAGGTGCCACTCTCTATCTATTCTAGGCTAACACGTTTCCGCGATCTGGAAGTGTCACGCAGTAAAGTGCTGACCATTCTGTCTTGTCTGAAGGTGCCCTATACTGGTGACGAGTGATCGTTCTTCCTCCTGGTCTCTAACTTGGTTCATTTAAGAAGTTTCGAGACAGCCTGTTTTGATCCGATTTATTATTGTCATATGTACTGGGATACAGTGGAAGGTATGGTTTCTTGCGCGCTATACAGACAAAGCATACCGTACATAGAGAAGGAAAGAAGGGGGTGCAGAATGTTATCGATGCAGTAATCATAAAAAGAAGTTTTGGGATTCAGCAAAGAAAATCTTCAGGAAGATATAATAATTGAGGGAAGGCTCATTCTTTGGGGCGCTTTGAATGTTAAATGTTCTGCACAAAAATGACAAGTTCAGAGTTGCAGATCACTTCAATTTAGCTGCCTCTTGATTTTCTCCTCTTTCACGAGATGTGGGCGTCGCTGGCTAGGCCAGCATTTATTGCCCATAATCTATTGCCCTGGGGAAGGTGGCGGTGAGCTGCCTCGGACCGCGGTAGTCTACTCGGTTAGATGCACCCACAGTGCCGTTGAGGAGCGAGTTACGTGATTTTGACCCAGTGACGGTGAAGGCGCGCTGATATAATTCCAGATTTAGGATGGTGAGTGACTTGGAGGGGAACCTCCAGGTGGTGGTGTTCCCATGTATCTTCTGCCCTTGTCCTTCTCGGTGGTAGCGGTCTGGAGTTTGGAAGGTGTCTTTTGAGGGAGACATGGTGAGTTGCTGCAGTGCATCTTGTAGATGGTACACATGACTGCCATTGTGCCTTATTAGTGGACACAGTGAATGTTCAAGATGGTGGAAAAGGCGCCAATCAAGCAGGCTGTTTTGTCCCCCAAACCCCTGCAAATTTATTCTCTTGAGGTAATTATCCAATTCCGTTTGAAAGCCATGACTGAAACTGCCTCAACCACACTCTGAGGCAGAGCATTTGAGAGCGGCTGACATGAATAACGGACCAACCTGTGTTTTGGTAACGATAATTGAGGGAATGACCCTAACACTAATAATCACTGGGAGACCTCCAGAACTTTTACCCCGCCCACCTCCCCACCCTTTGTTCATAGAGTCACAGAGGTTTACAGCATGGAAACAGACCCTTCGGCCCAACTTGTCCAACTTGCCCTTTTTTTTAAAACCACTAAGCTAGTCCCAATTGCATATCCCTCTATCCCCATTTTACCCATGTAACTGTCTAAATGCTTTTTAAAAGACAAAATTGCTCCTCCTCTGATATTATTTTGGGATCTTCAATTTGCATTGGATAGCGAAATGGTGACTAGTCCGGTGCTCACTCAGATGCCAGTTTAACAAATAAATATAGGAAATAGCAGCAAGAGCAGGTAACCTGGCCCTTCAAACCTGCTCAATCTAAATCATCTGCTCAAGTCTTGCGAGTGAGGAATTAGGCCATAACCGCCTGACTCCTCGTCCAGATATTCTTAAAATCCTTTTCACCAAAGGATTTTTCAAATAGATTCGTATTTACTGATTCCTCTGTTTAAATTATAATACCATTAAAAACTCAATGTGAAAGTAATTAATGTAAAGATTGAATTAGTGATGCTGTTAAGAAGGTGGGCTAGATCTTTACTGCCAGATCTCAATGATTTGGGTGTCGGCTTTCTGACTGCAGAACCTGTCTTGTCCTTGTTGAGTGCGTGGAGGGAGCAGGAGGGAGAGCAGGCAATACACTGAAGGAATGGGAGCGGGTGGGGGTGGTGGGAGAACAGGAGGATGAAGGGAAGGAGAGTAGGTGTGCGATTGCCCTTTGCTTGCTTATAATTTGAACATGGTGTCCTGGACGATTGCCCAGCTGTACAGCTAGCCCTGCGTGGACCCTCTGAAAACTCTTTGCAGACCCCAGTTTGAGAATATCTCGCTGTCAAAAGGGCCTCAGAAACCCAACTGAACGAGAAAGGTAACAGGAATAATAAAAGCAAAATACTGCGGATGCTGGAAATCTTAAGGTTTAAGTTTATTTATTAGTGTTACAAATAGGCTGACATTAACACTGCAATGGAGTTACTGTGAAAATCCCCTAGACGTCACACTCGGACTCCTGCTCAGGTACACTGAGGAAGAATTTAGCATGGCCAATGTGCCTAACCAGCACGTCTTTCGGATTGTAGGAGGAAACCCATGCAGACACGGGAGGAACGTACAGACTCCGCACAGACAGTGACCCAAGCCGGGAATTGAACCCGGGTCCCTGGTGCTGTGAGGCAGCAATGCTAACCACTGTGCCGCCGTGCTGCCCCATCTGAAACAAAAACAGAAAATGCTGGATGAACTCAGCAGGTCTGGCAGCATCTGTGGAGAGAGAAATGGAGAGTTAATGTTTCGAGTCCGTACGACTCAGATGAAGAGTCATACGGTCGTGAAATGTTAACAAAGATAACAGGAAAGTGGATATGACCATTGTGGTATAATGGTTAACACCTATTTGTCTGAGATAATCGCAGAGGAGGGTCACGTCAACCCAGAAATGTTGACTTTTATATAAAGAAAATAGGAAGATGACGTCCACCAGAGAGAAACTGCTTGTCAGCGAATTGCTGCTTAAATCTTTTTTGAATTAGTTCATTTTTTTTTTGAAGTTTGTAATTTTGGTTCCAGTCACTCAAATCGCTTGATGAATCACTGAAATTAAATCTGCACTAACTCTCCTCTAAGTACAGCCATTGAGTCAGTTCGGGCCAGTTAATTAAATCTGGTTGTGGTGAGGCACAGTGGCTAAAATAGTATGTCGGATTATATTAAAACAAACACAGCGATTCAAGTTTCAATCTTGAAACAGTGTTGAAGTGCAGTGCCAGCACACTGCAAGAATGCGATTGTTCTTCTTGGAGAATTACTCGATATATCTCGCTTGGGGTCGGGATGCAGAAGTTAGTTTCAGCAACAGGGGTGATGTCTGTATTTCCCCCATTTAAAGGAGCTTACCTTTTTTAAAAAAAAAATTACAAGCCCTGAAAGGTTTATTGCAGCATTTTAAAAGACATCCCAGTCCGAAAGGACCTGCGGGCACAGTGGTTAGCACTGCTGCCTCACAGCCCCAGGGACCCGGGTTCGATTCCCGGCTTGGGTCACTGCCTGTGTGGAGTTTGTACGTTCTCCCCGTGTCTGTGTGTGGGTATCCTCCCGGGTGCCCCGGTTTCTCCCCCTCAGTCTGCAAGACATGCTGGTTAGGTACATTGACGCGAACAGGCGCTGGACTGTGGTGACTAGAGGAATTTCACAGGAACTTCATTGCAGTGTTAATGTAAGCCTTGCTTGTTACTAATAAAAAAAACTTCTACCTCGCACTAAGTTGGTCTTTCTCTACACCCTAGCTATGATTGTAACACAACATTCTGCACCCTCTCCTTTCCTTATTTATGAATGGTGAATGGTGAATAGTGCACAAGAAACAATACTTTTCGCTGTATACTAATACATGTGACAATAATAAGTCAAATCAAAAAGTCGAGGTATTGCATGTATAAGGACTTCATGTTTTGGTATTATCCAGATCCCAGTGCCTGGTGAGTGTGTGGTTCAATGTGAGCCATTAAAAAGGGAATTCGATAGTTATCCGAAAAGGTAGAATGTGCGGAGTTACGGGCAGATGTGTGATGGCACAAAGTGAGCAGCTCA
Source organism: Mustelus asterias (assembly GCF_964213995.1). NCBI lineage: Eukaryota > Metazoa > Chordata > Chondrichthyes > Carcharhiniformes > Triakidae > Mustelus > Mustelus asterias. The sequence goes on from NC_135826.1 coordinate 45,506,513, forward strand.
TTTGGAGAGCTGTTGCGGACACAAACGGGCTGAGTGGCCTCTTTCTGTGCAGCAGTGATTCTGTGATTCCACTCGGCTGGGAGTTCATAAACTTTGTTAATGTTTTGCTGGCATCTGTTACAGAATTCAAGGAGCCTTTAGGCCGGCTCGTGAAAGGATCAAGAACGAGGGGGCACAGATTGAAAGTGATTTGCGGAAGCAGTAAATGTGATGTGAAAAGAAACTTTTTCACGCAGCGAGTGGTTGGGGTTGGGAATGCACTGAAATCTTAGAAACCCTACAGCACAGAGAGAGGCCATTCGGCCCATCGAGTCTGCACCGACCACAATCCCACCCAGGCCCTATCCCCATATATTTACCCATTAATCCCTCTAACCTACGTATCCCAGGACACTAAGGGCAATTTTAGCATGACCAATCAACCTAACCCGCACATCTTTGGAAGTGTGGTGGAGGCAGGTTCAATCAAAGCATTCAAGAGGGCCTTCGATGATTCAAACAGTGTGTGTAGACTTATGGGGAAAAGGCAGGGGAATAGCACTAAGTCACGATGCTTGTTAGGAGAGCCAGTGCAGACTTGATGGGCCAAATGGCCTCCTCCTGCACCGTAACAGGGGATGAAATAGAAAGGGTCGAGAGCTTCAAGTCTTTAGGTGTCCAGATCACCAACAGCCTGTGCTGGTCCCCCCCATGCCGACACTATAGTTAAGAAAGTCCACCAATGCCTCTACTTTCTCAGAAGACAAAGGAAATTTGGCATGTCAGCTGTGACTCTCACCAACTTTTACAGATGCACCAGAGAAAGCATTCTTTCTGGTTGTATCACAGCTTGGTATGGCTCCCGCTCTGCCCAAGACCGCAAGAAACTACAAAAGGTCGTGAATGGAGCTCAGTCCATCACGCAAACCAGCCTCCCATCCATTGACTCTGTCTACACTTCCAGCTGCCTCGGCAAAGCAGCCAGCATAATTAAGGACCCCACGCACCCCGGACATTCTCTCTTCCACCTTCTTCCGACTCAAGAACAGCTTCTTCCCTGCTGCTGTCAGATTTTTGAATGGACCTACCTCATATTAAGTTGATCTTTCTCTACACGCTAGTTATGACTGTAACACTGCATTCTGCACCCTCTCCTTTCCTTCTCTATGAACGGTATGCTTTGTCTGTATAGGGTGCAAGAAACAATACTTTTCACTATGCTAATCCATGTGACAATAAATCAAATCAGTGATTTTTTTCAGTGTCTTCATGTTTTGCGAAAAATGACATTTAAAGAAGAAGTCAAAATGTTTGTTCTTTCAGAATCTCTACAATTTAAGGGTTCCTTCTTTCCAGCTAGTCTTTGGCGTGTGGGAGGAAACCGGAACACCCGGAGGAAACCCACGCAGACACGGGGAGAATGTGCGAGCTCCAGTGACCCGAGGCTGGAATCAAACCCGGGTCCCCTGGCGCTGTGAGGCAGCACTGCTAAGCGCTGTGCCGCCCCATATTGTTGGGCTTCTTGATACCATCTGGCATGGATTGTTGCAATAGAAGAAGCCAAGCCCTATCTAAAAGAAACAGGGCCGCCACTGTTGTGTGTGCTGGAGATTTATACAATAATCACCAGCACGCTCTCAATTCAGTGTTTTATTCATAATGAGCAGCATAGCCCACAGCACTGAGTGTGCTGAGGACGGTGGCTGAATGCCTGGGGATGAGCAGTTGAGTTATTTTGAAGGTTCCGGCTTCCCCTGCGCTGGTGCTACACGGCCCAGTGGGAGCGGTTGCTGATTTTAACCTTGGCACCTTCTTATCTCGGGGCGAGTGTTGTGAGGTTCTTTCGCAGCACCTGCCAGCGATCGACATTCGTGGATTGCGAGGAAAGGCTTGTGCTCCGTTATCTTGGAGAGTTTCCTGCTGAGATTAACTAAGGACGATCTTATTTCCTCGACCCAGCTCCCCCGCCAGCCCTACCAGTGGTTCCCTCTTAAGTTGCTTGGGATGCGTGGCTACACAGCAATCAGGAATGTGGTGTGCAGGGAATAAACAGCCCGTGCTGTGTTCCCTTTAAGATGTCAGCACGGGCGGCTGCACATCAGTCTTAAAGGGACAGAGCAGTGCAACAAGCCAGCCATACACCAAGAAAACAGAAGTTAGGGGAGAAGTTTCCCCACACCTCACCTCGGCCTCCTAACCTATTGAATTCTTTCCTATTCCCTTCCTCAAATGATTGAAATGTAAGGAGTTTCTGGGTAAAAGTGAATTACCAGTGGGTGATGCCAGGCATTATTCTGGCGTCAGTACAGTAAGGATAGAGGGTGCAGGAAACCATTGGCATGGATTTTGGGAAGAATGAGCGGAAATTTGGAGTGATTAGACTGTGACAGGGAGGTAGAAAGACCGAGAGGTTGGTGAGGGTAAGGGTTAAGTTTATTTATTAGTGTCATAAGTCGGCTTACATTAACACTGCAATGAAGTTACTGTGAAAATCCCCTAGTCGCCACACTCCAGCGCCTGTTTTGGATACACCGAGGGAGAATTTAGCATGGCCTGTGCACCTAACCGGCACATCTTTCGGACTGTGGGAGGAAACCGGAGGAAACCCACGCAGACACGGGGAGAATGTGCACACTCTGCACAGACAGTGACCCAAGCCGGGAATTGAACCCGGGTCCCTGGCGCTGTGAGGCAGCAGAGCTAACCACTGTGCCATCAAGAATGGTTCTGTGTAGCAGTTGAATGTTTATTTGTGCTCAGATGGTGGCTATTAATTGGGAACTTGTCTAAATATAGGAACAGGCTTAAAGAGGAGTTGTTGGTTCTGGGTCTTTGTCAGCAGAAGTTTGAGAGTGTCATTCTCATCCTTGCTTTCAAATCCCTCCGTGCCTCTGCAATCTCCTCAAGCTTCTCAACTCAGGTACCTGCACTCATCTATTTCTGACCTCTTGAGGATCCCCAATTTTATTTGCTTCACTATCGGGGGCCATGCCTTCAGTTGGCTGGACTCTAAACGCTGGAATTTCCTCCCTGCACCTCTCCACCTCGCTTTTCTCCTTTAAGACACCCCTTAAAAACAACCTCATTGACCAAGCTTTTGGTCACCTGCTTTGATATCTCCTTTATGTGGCCTGGTGTCATATTTTGTTTTATAAGTCTGTTAGTTTTATGTGCATTTTATATGAAGCCTGAGTAAAGCAGTATACCTCTTGCCAAAGCAGATGTGGAAATCTTTAACCACAGGCTCCTTCTTAAAGTAGGAATTGTAAGATGAGAAATAAAAAAATGTAACTGGCTCCACCTGCATGGATTTCATGGGCCAAATAGCCTCCATCTGTGCCATTATGACTCTATGTTGACCTTGTCAGTTAACTATGATGGGGAGAAGCCAATAACTTTTCAAGTGGAATAAGGGCATTCCTTGATCAGATTTAGTTTATAAGTTGTACCAAATGGACAACCTGTTCTGCGTGCTTTTTAAAGACTTATTTTACGGCTTCTTAGACTGCTCCTTCCAAATCTGTGTTCTCTGCCATCTAGAAGGACAAGGGCAGAAGGGACAAATCACCCCTAGATTCCCCTCTAAGTTGTGCCTCATCCTGACTCGTAGAATCATAAAATCCCAACAGTGCAGAAGGAGGCCTTATGGCCCGTCGAGCCTGCATCGACAAAAATCCCACCCAGGCCCTATCCCCGTAACCCCACATATGGACCGCACGGTGGCACAGTGGGTTAGCACTGCTGCCTCACAGTGCCAGGGACCCGAGTTTGATTCCTGGCTTGGATCACTGCCTACACGAAGTCTGCATGTTCTCCCCATGTCTGCGTGGGTTTCCTCCGGGTGCTCCGGTTTCCTCCCACAGTCCGAAAGATGTGCCAGTTAGGTGCATTGGCCATGCTAAATTCTCCCTCGGTGTACCCGAACAGGCGCCGGAGTGTGACGACTAGGGGATTTTCACAGTATTGTAGTGATAATGTAAGTCTACTTGTGACGCTAATAACTAAACTTGAATATTTACCCTGCCTAGTCCCTCTGACACTGAGGGGCAATTTAGCATGGCCAATCAACCTAACCCGCACATCTTAGGACTGTGGGAGGAAACCGGAGCACCCAGAGGAAACCCACGCAGACACGGGGAGAACGTGCGAACTCCACACAGACAGTGACCCGAGCCAGGAATCGAACCCAGGTCCCTGGCGCTGTGAGGCAGCAGTGCTAACCACTGTGCCACCGTGCTGCCCAAGGAAGTTACGTGAAATGCTGGTTTGGCCTCAACTGCCGTATTGTTCTCAATTCTGGGCATCTCACTTTGCGAAGGCGTTTGAGAGGGTGGAGAAAGGATTTGCACAAATGGTTTCAGGAATGAGGAACTCCAGTTACGTGAATAGATTGGAGAAGCTGGGACTGGTCTCCTTGGTGAAGATTAAGAGGAGATTTGATGGAAATTTCCAAAATCATGAGGGGTCTGGATGGAGTCGAGAGGGAGCAGCTGTCCCTATTGGCAAGATGAGTCAAGACCCAGAGGACATTGATTTAAGATGAATGGTAATAGGACCATCGATGCGATGGGGCAAATTTTATTTTTTATGCAGCAAATGGTTAGAATCTTGATTGCACCGCTTGAGAATGTGGTAGAGGCAGATTCAATCGAGGCCTTTGAAAGAGAATGGGATAATTGACGGATGAGGAAAATATTGCAAGTTGGGGGAAAGGCAGGAGAGTGAAGTCGGTGAGTAGCTCTTCCAGAGAACCACCATGGATTCGATGGGCTGAATGGCCTGCTCGTGAACCATTCTATAATTCTGAGGTTCAAAGAACAGTACAGCACAGGGACATGCCCTTTGGCCCAACAAGCCAAGCCTGACGCATCATGCCTTTCTAAAGACTTTTTTCCTCTACATGGTCCCCGTATCCCTCTATTTCCTGCCTATTCATGTATCTGTCAAGGCGCCTCATAAACATTGCTATTATATCTGCTCTCACCTCCTCTGGCAGCACATTTCAGGCACTTACCACCCTCTGTGTGAAAATAGTTGCCTTTCACATCTCCTTTAAACTCTCCCCCTTTTACCTTAAACCTACTAGTCATTGACATTTCTACCCTGGGAAAAAGACTCCCAACCAACCATTCTGTCCACGCCTCTCATAATTTTGTAAACTTTCATCAGGTCGCCCCTCAGCCTCTGACGTTCAAGTGAAAACCAGCCAAACTTGTCCAATCTCTCCTCATGGCTAATACCCTCCAAGCCAGACAACATCCTGGTAAACCTTTTCTGTATCCTGACCAAAGCCTTCCGAGGGGTATATCCATATTAGCAGCTCCCATCTGCAAGACCGCAAGAACTACAAAGGGTCGTGAATGAAGCCCAGTCCACCACGCAAACCAGCCTCCCATCCACTGACGCTGTCTACACTTCCCACTGCCTTGGAAAAGCAGCCAGCATAATCAAGGGCCCCACGCACCCCGGACATTCTCTCTTCCACCTCCTTCCGTTGGGAAAAAGATACAAAAGTCTGAGGTCACGTACCAACTGACTCGAGAACAGCTTCTTCCCTGCTGCCGTCAGACTTTTGAATGGGCCTACCTTGTACTAAGTTGATCTTTCTCTGCACCCTAGCTATGACTGTAACACTACGTTCTGCACTCTCTCCTTTCCTTCTCTATGAATGGTATGCTTTGTCTGTATATCACGCCAGAAACAACACTTTTCACCGTATACTAATACATGTAACAATCATAAATCAAATCAAATTATCACACAGAAAAGTCAGGAGCACTGAATCTGCCGTATTTTATATTCTCCATGTTGCCGTTTTAGTGGTAAGAAGTTTAACAACACCAGGTTAAAGTCCAACAGGTTTATTTGGTAGCAAAAGCCACCCAAGCTTTCGGAGCCTTAAGGCTACCAAATAAACCTGTTGGACTTTAACCTGGTGTTAAACTTCTTACTGTGTTTACCCCAGTCCAACGCCGGCATCTCCACATCATGCCGTTTTAATGGCCAGGTTTGCTGCACGAATTCTTTGCACAAGATCCTCACTACCTCCTGAATTACCCCAGCTTACTCCAGTTTGATCTACAGCTTCTTCAAACGTTGCAGCAGTCCAAAGAAGCTGACTTAAAACCCAGGAGCCAGTTTCAGGGAGTATGACGATTGTTTTTATTTGACTTGTTTTTTCACAGGCATGGCTGACCAGAGAGGCAGTTCAACCACATAATGGTGTTATTAGCAATCCGACAAATTAGCTGGGCCGCTGTTCAGCTTTTTAAACCTGCTCAACGCGCTGTGAAAGAGTCAGATTCAGAATTGACGGTCAGTTTGAGCGAGAGGGTGATGCCAAATTAGGGGAAAGGGGGAGGCACGATCAGTAAGTGAGGTGACTGTTCAGAATGGGATGCATTGACTCGTGCCAGGATTTGAGTGCATGACTCCCCAGTCAATTATTCTGACTAAAGCCCCCATTTATCTATCAAAATGACAAGTTTATTTTTGTTTGCTTTTGCAAAAAAAAAAACAGCTGCTTAATCTCATCCACGGAGATAGAGAGAAATTAGAATGCGAAGCCTCCACCCGTGGGGGTGAGTGTGAGGAGGGGGGTGTGTGTGTGTGAGGAGGGGGGTGTGTGTGTGTGAGGAGGGGGGTGTGTGTGTGTGAGGAGGGGGGTGTGTGTGTGTGAGGAGGGGGGTGTGTGTGTGTGAGGAGGGGGGTGTGTGTGTGTGAGGAGGGGGGTGTGTGTGTGAGGGGTGTGTGTGTGTGTGAGGGGGCGTGTGTGTGTGAGGGGGGCGTGTGTGTGTGAGGGGGGCGTGTGTGTGTGAGGGGGGCGTGTGTGTGTGAGGGGGGCGTGTGTGTGTGTGAGGGGGGCGTGTGTGTGTGAGGGGGGCGTGTGTGTGTGAGGGGGGCGTGTGTGTGTGAGGGGGGCGTGTGTGTGTGTGAGGGGGGCGTGTGTGTGTGTGAGGGGGGCGTGTGTGTGTGTGAGGGGGGCGTGTGTGTGTGTGAGGGGGGCGTGTGTGTGTGTGAGGGGGGCGTGTGTGTGTGTGAGGGGGGCGTGTGTGTGTGTGAGGGGGGGTCTGTGGGGGGGTGGGAGGGTCTGTGGGTGGGGGTGGGAGGGTCTGTGGGTGTGTGTGGGAGGGTGTGCGTGTGCGTGAGGGAGGGTGTGCGTGCGTGAGGGTCTGTGTGTGCGTGCGTGAGGGTCTGTGTGTGCGTGCGTGAGGGTCTGTGTGCGTGCGGGAGGGTCTGTGTGTGCGTGAGGGAGGGTGTGCGTGTGTGAGGGTCTGTGTGTGCGTGTGTGAGGGTGTGTGTGTGCGTGAGGGAGGGTGTGCGTGTGTGAGGGTCTGTGTGTGCGTGCGTGAGGGTCTGTGTGTGCGTGCGGGAGGGTCTGTGTGTGCGTGAGGGAGGGTGTGCGTGTGTGAGGGTCTGTGTGTGCGTGTGTGAGGGTGTGTGTGTGCGTGTGTGAGGGTGTGTGTGTGCGTGAGGGAGGGTGTGCGTGTGTGAGGGTCTGTGTGTGCGTGTGTGAGGGTCTGTGTGTGCGTGAGGGAGGGTGTGTGTGTGCGTGAGGGAGGGTGTGCGTGTGTGAGGGTCTGTGTGTGCGTGTGTGAGGGTCTGTGTGTGCGTGTGTGAGGGTCTGCGTGTGCGTGAGGGAGGGTGTGCGTGTGCGTGAGGGAGGGTGTGCGTGTGTGAGGGTCTGTGTGTGCGTGTGTGAGGGTCTGTGTGTGCGTGAGGGAGGGTGTGTGTGTGCGTGAGGGAGGGTGTGCGTGTGTGAGGGTCTGTGTGTGCGTGTGTGAGGGTCTGTGTGTGCGTGAGGGAGGGTCTGTGTGTGCGTGAGGGAGGGTGTGTGTGTGCGTGAGGGAGGGTGTGTGTGTGCGTGAGGGAGGGTGTGTGTGTGCGTGAGGGAGGGTGTGTGTGTGTGCGTGAGGGAGGGTGTGTGTGTGCGTGAGGGAGGGTGTGTGTGTGTGCGTGAGGGAGGGTGTGTGTGTGTGCGTGAGGGAGGGTGTGTGTGTGTGCGTGAGGGAGGGTGTGTGTGTGTGCGTGAGGGAGGGTGTGTGTGTGTGCGTGAGGGAGGGTGTGTGTGTGTGCGTGAGGGAGGGTGTGTGTGTGTGCGTGAGGGAGGGTGTGTGTGTGTGCGTGAGGGAGGGTGTGTGTGTGTGCGTGAGGGAGGGTGTGTGTGTGTGCGTGAGGGAGGGTGTGTGTGTGTGCGTGAGGGAGGGTGTGTGTGTGTGCGTGAGGGAGGGTGTGTGTGTGTGCGTGAGGGAGGGTGTGTGTGTGTGCGTGCGTGAGGGAGGGTGTGTGTGTGTGCGTGAGGGAGGGTGTGTGTGTGTGCGTGAGGGAGGGTGTGTGTGTGTGCGTGAGGGAGGGTGTGTGTGTGTGCGTGAGGGAGGGTGTGTGTGTGTGCGTGAGGGAGGGTGTGTGTGTGTGGGGGTGTGAGGGTCTGTGTGCCCAATTTCATGACTACTTGAACATGATTTAAATGATGCTGCCCTTTGCTGTGAGCTCACCCAACCTTCCCCCTTTTCCAAATATGCTCAGTATTTTTACTGGATTTAGCTGGAAAAACAATGTTGTGACTACAAGACAAATTGTGGAACCCTTCAGTGTTTGACCCTCGTGTTTTGTTTTTGAGTTAAATGTGCAGAGTGTAAATGCACACTGCACATTTCCAAAGCAGATCACAGCCTGAGTATGATGAACAGTGTTGGGTTTGGAGCAGGGCGGGCTGATTGATTTGGTGTCTAAGCGATGTGTCCGGAGCCAACTTTCCCAGTCTCGACGTTAACCTTTCAGGATTAAAAAATATGGCTGAAGAAACGGATTTGAAATAACATCACAGCTGGAAAGTAATGGGTTTGCAACGTTAGAAAGTGGCTGGCCAGTTCGGAATGATTTTCTTTGGAATTTTTTTTGGACATTTCTTTTTTATTAAATTTTTATTAATTCATGAGACATGGGCGTTGCTGGCTGGCCAGCATTTATTGCCATCCCTCGTTGCTCTTTTAGAGGGCAGTTGAGAATCATAGAATCTCTGCAGTGCAGAAGGAGGCCATTCAGCCCATAAAGTCTACACCAATAACAATCCCACCCCGGCCCTATCCTGTAACCCATGAATTAACCCTCCAAATCCCCCTGATACTAAGGGGCAATTTAGCATGGCCAATCCACATAACCTGCACATCTTTGGAGGAAACCCACGCAGTCACGGGGAGAACGTGCAGACTCCACACAGACCGTCACCCGAGGCTGAGATTGAACCCGGGTCCCTGGCGCTGTGAGGCAGCAGTGCCAACCACTGTGCCACCGTGCCACCCCCAACCACATCGATGTGGCTCCGGAGTCACATGGAGACCAGACTAGGTAAGGACGGCAGATTTCCTCCCCTAAAGGACATTAGTGAACCAGATGGGTTTTTATTACAATCGACAATGGTCGTCAGTAGATTCTTAAATCCAGATTTTTAAAAAATTAAATTCAAATTTCACCATCTGCCGCGGTGAGATTCGAACCCACGTCCCGAGATTATTAACTGAGTTCTTCCAACTGTCGCTGTTTATCTGGAATCTGCATGTTGTAACTTAGAATCTTGTTTTTTTATGAAGAGTTATGGTTATATGGGATCCAGAAGCAACAGTGAAATCTAAAAGCTTGTGCATTTGGGAATGTTTGCTGTGGAACTTTTAAACTCACTACAGAGCTCTGACGCAGGGTCATCCAGATTTGAAGCATTGGCTCTTTTCTCTCTCGATGTGGAGATGCCGGCGTTGGACTGGGGTAAGCACAGTAAGAAGTCTCACAACACCAGGTTAAAGTCCAACAGGTTTATTTGGTAGCAAATACCATAAGCTTTCGGAGCAATGCTCCTTCGTCAGATGGAGTGGTCTCTGTGTGTGTGGATTTGCACGTTCGGCCCAGGTCTGCGTGGGTTTCCTCCGGGTGCTCCGGTTTCCTCCCACAGTCTGAAAGATGTGCTGGTTAGGTGCATTGGCCATGCTAAATTCTCCCTCAGTGTACCCGAACAGGTGCCGGAGTGTGGCGACTAGGGGATTTTTCACAGTACCTTTAATGTAAGCTTTACTTGTGACTAATAAATAAACTTTACTTCAACTCTGTATGATGAAGATTAGGTGGATTAACACACAGAGACCACTCCATCTGACGAAGGAGCATTGCTCCGAAAGCTTATGGTATTTGCTACCAAATAAACCTGTTGGACTTTAACCTGGTGTTGTGAGACTTCTTACTGTCTTTTCTCTCTCCACAGGTGTTGTCAGACCTGCTGAGATTTTCCAGCATTTTCTGTTTTTGTTTCAGATTCCAGCATCCACAGTATTTTGCTTTTATTTAAACTCACTGTCTTTGAGGCAGTAATATTTACAACATGCACCTCTTGATCTTCATCATACAGAGTTAAAGTAAAGTTTATTTATTAGTCACAAGTAAAGCTTACATTAAAGGTACTGTGAAAAATCCCCTAGTCGCCACACTCCGGCGCCTGTTCGGGTACACTAAGGAGAATTTAGCTTGGCCAATGCACCTAACTAGCACGTCTTTCAGACTGTGGGAGGAAACCGGAGCACCCGGAGGAAACCCACGCAGACACGGGGAGAACGTGCAAACTCCACACAGACAGTGACCCGAGGCCGGGAATCGAACCCGGGTCCCTGGCGCTGTGAAGCAGCCATGCTAACCGCTCTGCCGCCGTGCCGCCCGCAAACATACAGAGTTTGACTTTACTTTCTTCAATGTTTTGTGTTTGGAATTTGACTTTAATCTTTAACATTTCTAGTTGTGAAAACTAGTAATTCTTTTGCTCAAATTGCCACCATTTGAGATTGAAGTTTCCTTTTTAAAAAGAAAAAATCTGCTTAATTTAGCAAACTATGTTGAAAATCTTTGGAGCTCAGAAAGGTTTTGTGTTTTTAAAAAAATAACTTTTTTGTGACTGAGTTTTGTGAGCTGTTTAACAAAGTAACGGGTAGGGTTGGAGTGGGTTGCTGGTGTGGAGTGAAATTTGAATTAAAAAATTATCTGGTACAATTGGAAAGGTTGTATGTATGTCAACAGGATTTAATCTTCATCACCTGTGGGGAAGGTCAAGTCAGTAGAGTTAATCAGGGAGCACGAGAGGAAGAGAAATGCTGGGGTTTTGGGAAACTAGCAGCAGCAGAAATCAGTCAAATAAACAATAAGAGAACAATTCCGTTGGAAAGAAAGTGAAGAGGGCAATCACTAGAAGGCACACCTTTGCCACGCTGTACTAACTCCAACCTTATTACAAGTACGCAGCTCTTCCTTGAATTTTCTTCTGCTTGTTTGATGCTTTGTAATGACAACGCTGAGAAAATAAATGCTTTCATTGAGAGTTTCTATCTCACTGAGGAGGCTTCAGACCATTTCACACCCAACAACCTGCTCTGAAAACCCTGCTCACCTTTTGACAAATTCCACAGCACCAGCTGAAACAATCCATAACATTCTTTACAACAAAAATCAAAGACATAACCATACCATAAAGCCCCTGCAGTGCAGAAGAGGCCATTTGGCCCATCGTGCCTGCACCGACTCCCCGAAGGAGCATCCCACCCAGGCCCTCCCCTCTGCCCATAACCCTGTGCATTTTTCACAGTTAATCCACCTAATCTTCATCATACAGAGTTGAAGTAAAGTTTATTTATTAGTCACAAGTAAAGCTTACATTAAAGGTACTGTGAAAAATCCCCTAGTCGCCACACTCCGGCACCTGTTCGGGTACACTGAGGGGGAATTTAGCATGGCCAATGCACCCTAACCAGCACATCTTTCAGACTGTGGGAGGAAACCGGAGCACCCGGAGGAAACCCACGCAGACCTGGGCCGAACGTGCAAATCCACACAGACAGTGACCCGAGGCCGGGAATCGAACCCGGGTCCGTGGCCAGTCAACCTTTAAGAACTTGGGGGCTGTAAAATCTTTAAAAATTCCCCCAGCCTGATTTCTAAATCCAAGTTCTTTAGAATTTCTAAAGAACTTTGGCCTCCTGGCGTGAAAACCACAGGTATCTAGCTTTTTGACCAGCTCTACATTGATCTCTTCATGGCAATCCTACTCTAACTCTGATATCCAACTCAGCTATGTAAACTCTCTAAACTGTAGTTCGAGAGTGGAGCGGATTCTGTTTACCAGGCCTGCACCAATTGTCCTGCAATGAACCAGACGCTTGAACTGTTGCAGCTTGTAAAAAGTGCACTATTCTCTCTAACTGTATTTTTTTTCTTGAGCATGTGTGTTTGGGTGCTGAGTGATTGAGGTAGTATTTAAACTTTTGGGTTGAATGCCTGAATAAAATCATCCTCTTAATCCTGGTCAGACCCCACCTGGAGTACTGTGCCCAGTTCTGGTCGCCTCATTACAGAAAGGATGTGGAAGCCATAGAAAGGGTGCAGAGGAGATTTACAAGGATGTTGCCTGGATTAGGTGGCATGCCTTATGAGGATAGGTTGAGAGAGCTCGGCCTTTTCTCCTTGGGGAGGCGAAGGATGAGAGGTGACCTGATAGAGGTGTATAAGATGTTGAGGGGTATTGATAGAGCGGATTCTCAGAGGCTTTTACCCAGGGCTGAAATGGTTGCCACAAGAGGTCACAGGTTTAGGGTGCTGGGGAGTAGGTGCAGAGGAGATGTCAGGGGCAAGTTTTTCACTCGGAGGGTGGTGGGTGCGTGGAATCTGCTGCCGGTAGTGGTGGTGGAGGCGGATTCGTTAGGGTCTTTTAAGAGACTTTTGGATAAGTTCATGCAAGTTAGTAAGATAGAGGGTTATAGGTAAGCCTAATAGGTAGGGACATGTTCGGCACAACTTGTGGGCCGAAGGGCCTGTCTGTGCTGTAGGTTTTCTATGTTCTATGTTCTTATTTAAACCCACAAATGCTTGCTGCTGCTATTAAATTGTCCACATACTCCGGGGCTAAGAGAAAAAGATGTCTTTCTCTGCAAAAACCAACCTGATTACGGGGAGTAAGGAAAAGGGTAAAGGAGTGTCAGTTCACTCCCCAATCCATAACACAAGTTTAATTGAAATTCATCCATTAGTTTTGCAAAACATTGTTTACAAGCAGACTAACATACGGGTGGAAACATTACCTCCACCACTGAAGGAATAATGGAATTTTGGGACTTCACCAATGTCCTACAGCAGTGGTTCCCAGCCTTTTGTATGTCGTGGCACACCTCTATATTATTAAAAAAATTGAGGTACACTTATCTTCTCTGAACTGCACTCCAGCAGAATACTTTTTTTGGGGTGACGGTGTCAGAGAGAATGATGACACGGCTGGTAAATCTGGAGAGAATCAGGAAAAGTAGTTTTCCATGTTATACTATGCATGGGGGGATGCCAAAAATCTGATTTCCACCATAATGAAGTTTAAAGTTAAAGTTTTTAAAAGTTTATTTATTTATTAATCTCACAAGTAAGCTTACATTAACACTGCAATTAGGTTACTGTGAAAATCCCCTAGTCGCCACACTCCGGTGCCTGTTGGGGTACACTGAGGGAGAATTTAACATAGCCAATGCACCTAACCAGCACGTCTTTCGGACTGTGGGAGGAAACCGGAGCACCCGGAGGAAACCCACGCAGACACGGGGAGAACGTGCAGACTCCACGCAGACAGTGACCCAAGCCGGGAATCGAACCCGGGTCCCTGGCACTGTGAGGCTGCGGTGCTAACCACTGTGCCACCGTGCTATCCTCAGCAATGCTGATCACGGATAACTTTAGTTCGAGCTATCGCAAAACCTGGACCATTGACTTGGGAAAATGAAAACAATACAATATAAATGTTAAACTATATGAAGAGAACCTTGATTTCCTTGAAACACAGCTCACAAATAATTTATCCAGTTCATACAAGATTTAATATTTTGTAACGGCCAACAACAGGAATGGTGACTGTTTCTCTTCACAGATGCTGCCTGATTATCTGAGATTTTCCAGCACTTTTTCTCATGTCAGAATTCCAGCATTGGCAATACTTGCTTCGTATTATTATTTTGAGTACAATTACCTCGGGTTGAAACATGAAGAATGAGGAAAAAGTGGTAATATAATTTTTTTTAAAAAGAAGGAACACCGAACAGAAGTCTCAGCATAATGCTAATCTTGTATCTAGGCATCAGCTAAACGTAACTACAGATACAGGTTACTGGAGTGGTTTCAATATTGTGATTTTTTTCAGAACAGCAAATGCAATTTCTTTTATGTCTCTTCATCTCTCTCGCCTCTCCCAGGATGTTTGCTTTTTGTGCGGGCGCTTGGGGCCTTCGTCTTCAGCTCCAAGTCCCGTTGGTCATGCACACGGGCCTTACCAACATGACAAATCGAAACCGCGCACGTGCGGCTCTGTCCCGCCTGGCCCGGGTGCGAGAGGCCTGAGGTTTGTCGGGCCTTGGAGATGCCAAAAGCAGAGCTGAGACGAAGATTAGTTTTGGTTTAATCAACTGAAGTTTCAATCATTTTGAATTTTTTTCCGTTGCACGCATGGGGGTGTGTTGGCGGCAGATTTACAGTAAATTTAAAAATTATAATTTGCTGTCTGTCATGTGGCTGGGGTTTAGTTATCCTGTGTGCTTTTGCTGTGTAGAATGAATGCATCGACATTTATATGATCTACAATATAGAAACAGGCCACTAGGCCCCAAACGTCCATGTCTGTATGTCTGCAAGAAACTACAACGGGTTGTGAACATAGCACAGTCCATCACGCAAACCAACCTCCCATCCATTGACTCTGTCTACACTTCCCATTGCCTCAGCAAAGCAGCCAGCATAATTAAGGACCCCATGCACCCCAGACATTCTCTCTTCCACCTTCTTCCGTCGGGAAAAAGATACAAAAGTTTGAGGTCATGTGCCAACCGACTCAAGAACAGCTTCTATAAGAACATAAGAACTAGGAGTAGGCCATCTGGCCCTTGAGCCTGCTCCGCCATTCAATAAGATCATGGCTGATCTTTTTGTGGACTCAGCTCCGCTCACCATAACCCTTAATTCCTTTACTGTTCAAAATTTTATCTATTCTTGCCTTAAAAGCATTCAATGAGGTAGTCTCAACTGCTTCACTGGGCAGGGAATTCCACAGATTCACAACCCTTTGGGTGAAGAAGTTCCTCCTCAACTCACTCCTAAATCTGCTTCCCCTTACTTTGAGGCCATGCCCCCTAGTTCTAGTTTCACCCACCAGTGGAAACAACTTCCCTGCTTCTATCTTTTCTATTCCCTTCATAATCTTAATCATCTTCCCTGCTGCCATCAGACTTTTGAATATCTTGTATTCAGCTGATCTTTCTCTGCACCCTATCTGTGACTGTGACACTACATTCTGCACCTCTTCCCTATGCACTCAATGAACGATATGCTTTGTCTGTACACTGAGCAAGAAACAATATTTTTCACTATGTTAATACATGTGACAATAAATCAAATTAAAGTATGTGTCGACCATGTGAGCAGAGTTTTCATCAATCTTATCCAGCCATGGAATGTTGCCATGGTTACTGCCTCGACCATAGCCTCACAGCTCCAGAAGAAGTTGCTTCAGTTCTAAATCTCTTACATCTAATCTTGTATCTTTCCCCCTTTCGCTCTTGACCTTTTGACTACTGGGAATAGTCTGCTCCTATCTACCCAGTCCCCTTTTCATGATTTGAAGCATTTCTAAGATATCATTCTTTCGTCTATATTCTTCTAATGGAAAAAAAAAGCCCCAATCTTCACACATATACCAGTCAGAACGTCTCTCCAGTGCCTTCCCTCAAACATCAATATCATGGCTATAGTTTGAAGATCCATGCTGTATACTGTACTCTTGTCTGCTGAAAGGCCTGGATAGAGTGGACGTGGAGAAGATGTTTCCATTCGTAGGAGAGACTAGGATCCAAGATGAGGAGGAATTTCTTCAGCCAGAGAGTGGTGAATCTGTGGAATTCGTTGCCACAGAAAGCTGTGGAGGCCGGGTCATTGAGTATATTTAAGATTGAGGTTTGTGTATTTCCATCACACTCCAGGACTTGAACACGTAATCTACGTCAACACTCCAGTACAGTACGGAGGATGTGCTATCCAACAAATTCTAATGGGAGTTTGGGTGTTGGATGAAGGCAGGATCTAGCTCAGTGGCACTGCTGTAGCCAAAACATATAGTACAGCACATAGGGCAGAAAGAAAGGAGAGGGTGCAGAATGTAGCGTGACAGTTATTGATCGGATGAAGAGAAAGATCAGCTTAATGTGTGATAGGACCATTCAAAGGTCTGATAGCTGCAGGGAAAAAGCTGTTCTTGAGTCGGTTGGCACATGATCTCAGACATTTGGATCTTTTTCCCGACGGAAGAGGGTGGAAGAGAGTATGTCTGGGTGCGTGGGGTCCTTGATTATGCTGGCCGCTTTTCCCGAGGCAGCGGGAAGTGTAGACAGTGTCAATGGATGGGAGGCTGGTTTGCGTGATGGACTGGGCTACATTCACAACCCTCTTGTAGTTCCTTGCGGTCTTGGGCAGAGCAGGAGCCATACCAAGCTGTGAAGCATCCAGAAAGGATGCTTTCTATGGTGCATCTGTAAAAGTTGGTGAAATAGCACTCCAGTTCGCAGCTGACCCTTGCAAGAGAGGAAATTTGGAAAGCATTTATTTTAATGGATGTAACTGTAAGTTTTCAGACAGAGGTCATTCCACCCTAACCTCAGCATGAAAGTCTGTTCAAACTGTATTGCTGTGTTATCACCGTCAATATCGCATCAGATAAGGTGGATTTCCACAACCCTGTGCTGCTGGCAGCTGTGCATTGGGCAAAACTATTTGTGGAGTATTAATGGAGGATTCGAGTTTCTCCAAACAGGCAGGGAAATTAATTTTCAATAACGAGACACATTTAATATTTTGATTTTTTTGATGATGAGTGTGCTGGGAAGTAGAATGGTCGCTAATGTCACAATCATCGAGCTGTTTGGGATGTAACGTGATTCTTTCTCATGTCCTATTTATAGCCTCAATCCGATCTGGACTGTTTTGAATAGCCTGGGCAATTTACTTCCCAGTTGATCGTGAAAATAACGCTTCACATAACACCTCGCAGACTCCTGGGCAGGTTACAAGAGGAAACTGCTTGCCGAGAAGGCGGTGCTCCTTCACCACCTAGCATCCTATTTTTTATTTTGTCTTTCTTTATTTCTTCTATTTGTTTATCATTTTTCTCCTCTTTCCAGATTGCTCTCTGTCACTTTATCCCCCATCATGTGATCATTGTTTGGTGTCTTTTCCTCCCGTGTTTCAGTTGGAGATGCAGAAGTAATGCAGAAGTTTATTTATTAGTGTCACAAGTAGGCTTACGCTAACGCTGCAATGAAGCTACTGTGAAAATCCCCTCGTCACCACACTCCGGTGTCTGTTTGAGGAACACGAAGGGGGAATTTAGCATGGCACCTAACCAGCACGTCTTTTGGACTGTGGGAGGAAACCAGAGCACCCGGAAGAAACCCACGCAGATACGGGGAGAAGGTGCAGACTCCACACGGACTGTGACCCGAGCCGGAAATCGAACCCGGCGCTGTGAGGCAGCAGTGCTCACCACTGTGCCACCGTGCCACCCTACTGAGATTAACTGAGATACCCAGTGTAGAATGGGTTTCCATAGGATTATAGAAATGATACAGCAAAGAAGGGGGCCATTCAGCCCATTTTGTCCATGCTAGCCCAAAGACACCCAGGTGCCCTTTTTAATCTCATCCTCCTGCACATGGCCCATAGCCCTGCAACTTGCAGCACTTAAGGTACAGATCAGGATACTCTTTATACAAGTTTAGGGTGTCTGCCCCAACACCAACTTAGGCAGCAAATTCCAGACACCCGCTGCCCTCCGCGTTTTAAATAAAAAGGTTTTCCTCATGTCCCCTTTAATTCTTCTGCCACTTGAATCTATGACCCCTGGTTTTTGATCTCTCTGCCAAGGGGAACAGGTTCCTCCTGTCTACGCTCTCCCTACCCCTCATAATTTTGTGTATCTCAATCATGATACCCCTCAACTATCTCTGTTCCAACGAAGACAACCCCAACCTCTCCGATCTCTCCTCATAGCTGCAATTCTCCAGCCCAGGCAACATTCCAGTAAATCATCTCTGCACTCTCTCCAGAGTAATCATGTCCTTCCTGTAATGCGTTGACCTTAAACTGCACACAGGACTCCAGTTGTGGCCTCACCAGTGTCTCAACAGAAAATATGACAGTTGCTGTTATCTGGTGCAGATTTTGTTTTGTATCCTTGTATGTGTATATTCTATCATTGTCCATATACAAGATGCACTGCAGCAGCTTGCCAAGCCTCTTCCAACAGCTCCTTCCAAACCTGTGACCTCCACTGCCTAGAAGGACAAGAGCAGCAGATGTCTGTGAACACCATCACCTGCAAGTTGACCTTCAATTCACACACCTGATGTGGAACTATATCACTGTTCCTAAATCTCCATTCCTTCACTGTTGCAGTGTCAAAATCCTGGACGGTGGCACAGTGGTTAGTGTTGCTGCCTCTCAGCACCAGGGACCCGGGTTCAATTCCGGCCTTGGGTCACTGTCTATGCGGAGTCTGCATGTTTCCTTGTGTCTGCGTGGGTTTCCTCTGGGTGCTCCGGTTTCCTCCCACAGTCCAAAGATGTGGATGCTAGGTGGATTGGCCATGCTAAATTCTCCCTTCGTGTACCCGAACAGGCGCCGGAGTGTGGTGACTAGGGGGTTTTCACAGCTTCATTGCAGTGTTAATGTAAGCCTACTTGTGACTGATAAATAAACTTTAAAAAAGTTTATTTATTAGTTACAAGTCAGGCTTACATTAACACTGCAATGAAGTTACAGTGAAATTCCCCTAGTCACCACAGTCCGGCGCCTGTTCGGGTCAATGCACCCGAACCAGCATGTCTTTCAGACTGTGGGAGGAAACCGGAGGAAACCCACGCAGACACGGGGAGAACGTGCAAACTCCACACAGACAGTGACCCAAGCCGGGCATCAAACCCGGGTCCCTGGCGCTGTGAAGCAGCAGTGCGAGCTACTGTGCCACCATGCCACCTTTTTACTTTTTACCTTTGGATGTATCTGCACCATGTGGACTGCAGAGGTTCAAGAAGGCCGCTCACCACCATCCCTTTTCTAGGGCAATCAGGGATGAATGAGGCTCCCGCGTCCCAAAAATGAATGAAAAAATTTGCAGAAGGAAGGAGATAATCCTTAATGAAAGCTTCCACTCGAAATGTCAATGTCAATCTCTCTCTGAGGCTGACTGCATTTCAAACATCTGCCTTTTCTACTTTCAGACTACCTACCATGGCAATTTGTTCCTTTATTTTTTTGCATCAGAGGGGTGCAGAGCAGCTGGTTAATTCATATGGTGGCATCAAAAACGTGCTGAACGGTGCAAAGGGGTGACCTGGGGCTAGTTGACCTGATGGTATCAGAATTGTGAGGCTAATTGTAGATCCCTTACTGTGGCAATGGCTTCAACCTTCCATTACTGCGGACTTGGACTTGGGATCTTGTGGATTGTATAGCTTATTGTTGCGCCAGGAACTAATTTAATCCAAATTTCTCATAGTTTCAAAAACAATTACTTTTTTTTGTGTTTGTGGAGAGGAAAATGTTTGGGTGGATATGATAGCAACATAAAGATAAAGGTAGAAATGTGAACAAAGGTCAGAGTACAAAAGGGATGAAGATAACATCAATACACAGGGAACAGAAAAGGTTATAGGAAGTAATAAATACATGATATAAATAAACACGCAAGAGAAAGGAGCAGGAATAAGCCATTCAACTCATCAAGTATGCTGCGCCACTCAAGATCACGACTGATCTTCCATCTTAACCCCACTTTTCCCCACTACCCCTTGTATTCCGTGATTCCTTTAGCACCTCAAAATGTATCCGCCTCAATCTTACACATTTTCATAGAAGAACCATAGAATCCCTACAGTGCAAAAGGAGGCCATTCGGCCCATCAATTCTGTACCGACAACAATCCCATCCAGGCCCTAGCCCCATGATTCCACTGTATTTATCCTGCTAACCCTCCTGACTCTAAGGGGCAATTGCGCATGGCCTATCCACCTAACTGCACATCTTTGGGCTGTGGGAGGAAACCGGAGCACCCGGAGGAAACCCACGCAGACATGGGGAGAACGTGCAGACTCCACACAGACAGTCACCTGAGGCTGGGAATTGAACCCGGGTCCCTGGTGCTGTGAGGCAGCAGTGTTAACCACTGTGCCATCGTGCTGACTGATGACTGAGCATCCACAGCTCTATGGGGTAGAGAATATCAAAGATTCACAATGCCCCGAGTGAATAAATTTCTTCTCATCTCAGTCCAAAGTGGCCAACCCCATATCTTGAGTTTATGACCCCTAGCTCCAGACTGTCCAGCTGGGGGAAACAACCTCTCCGCATATGGGTGGCACAGTAGCACAGTGGTTAGCACTGCTACCTCTCAACACCAGGAATCTGGGCTTGATTCCTGGCTTGGGTTGCTGTCTGTGTGGAGTTTGCACATTCTCCCTGTGTCTGTGTGGGTTTCCTCCGCATGCTCCGGTTTCCTCCCACAGTCTAAAGACATGCGGGTTAGGTAGATTGGCCATGCTAAATTCTCCCTTAGTGTCAGGTGGATTAGCTAGGGTAAATGCATGGGGTTATGGGGATGGGGCCTAGGTAGGATTGTAGTAGATGCAGACTAGATGGGCCAAATGGCCTCCTTCTGCACTTTAGGATTCTATATATCCTATCAACCCCTCTGAGAACGTTACACATTTCAATGGGATCACTTAAAGTAGGAGTAATGAAAAATTAGAGTATATTAAATCGCTTGTGTGACTTGTTAGCACTGCTGCTTCACAGCTCCAGGGACCTGGGTTCGAATCCCGGCTTGGGTCACTGTCTGCATGGAGTTTGCACATTCTCCTCGTGTCTGCGTGGGTTTCCTCCCACAGTCCAAAGACGTGCGGGTTAGGTTGATTGGCCATGCTAATAATTGCCCTTAGTGTCCTGAGATGCGTAGGTTAGAGGGATTAGTGGGTAAATGTGTAGGGATATGGGGGTAGGGGCTGGGTGGGATTGTGGTCGGTGCAGACTCGATGGGCCGAATGGCCTCTTTCTGTACTGTAAGGTTTCTTCTTCTATGATTGACATTGTGAAGGGGGCCAGCAACAAAATGACAGAAATGGAGGCAGTATTTAGAAGTGAATATCTGTAACCAGGATAACAGAAACATGGCCGCCGGCAGGAGCCAGTTAGCGTCTAAATACTGCAGGCTATCATATGCTCAGAAATAATAAGGAAGAAAGAGTGATGGGGTATCTTGTTAATCAAACATTATGATAGCAGTAACAGGGATCAAAACCGAATCCATACAGCCATCGAGCTTTACAGCACAGGAAGAGGCCCTTCGGACTGCACCAGCCATCAAGCACCTATCCATTCTAATTCTACTTTCCAGCACTTGGTTCGTAGCCTTGTAAGCCATGGCGTTTCAGGTGCTCATCTAAATGCTGCTTAAATCTTGTTCCTGTTTCTGTCACCCTTTCAGGTAGCGTGTCCCAGATTCCCACCACTCTGGGTGAAAATGTTTTTCCTCAAATCCCCCCTAAATCTCCTTAGAACATTACAGCGCAGTACAGGCCCTTCGGCCCTCGATGTTGCGCCGACCAGTGGAACCAATCTAAAGCCCCTCTAATCTACACTATTCCAATATCATCCATATGTTTACCCAATAACCATTTGAATGCTCTTAATGTTGATGAGTCCACTACGCCTTACCTTAAATCTATGCCCCCTGGTTATTGACCCATTGATTAAGGGAAAAGTTTCTCCCTATCTATTTACCTCATCATTTTGTGCATCGCAATAAGGTCCCCCGTCAGACTTCTCTGCTGTAAGAAAGCACCCCAGTCTAACCAGCCTCTCTTCATTGTTGAAATGCTCCAGCTCAGGCAACATCCTGGTGAATCTCCTCAGCGCACGTTCTCGCGCAATCACGTCCTTCCTATGGTGTGTTGACCAGAACTACACACACTACTCCAGCTGTGGCTTAACAAACATAGAACATAGAAAGCCACAGCACAAACAGGCCCTTCGGCCCACAAGTTGCGCCGATCACATCCCCACCTCTAGGCCTATCTATAGCCCTCAATCCCATTAAATCCCATGTACTCATCCAGAAGTCTCTTAAAAGACCCCAACGAGTTTGCCTCCACCACCACCGACGTCAGCCGATTCCACTCACCCACCACCCTCTGAGTGAAAAACTTACCCCTGACATCTCCTCTGTATCTACCCCCCAGCACCTTAAACCTGTGTCCTCTCGTAGCAACCATTTCAGCCCTTGGAAATAGCCTTTGAGAGTCTACCCTATCCAGACCTCTCAACATCTTGTAAACCTCTATCAGGTCACCTCTCATCCTTCGTCTCTCCAGGGAGAAGAGACCAAGCTCCCTCAACCTATCCTCATAAGGCATGCCCCCCAATCCAGGCAACATCCTTGTAAATCTCCTCTGCACCCTTTCAATGGCTTCAACATCTTTCCTGTAATGAGGTGACCAGAACTGCGCGCAGTACTCCAAGTGGGGTCTAACCAGGGTCCTATAAAGCTGCAGCATTATCTCCCGACTCCTAAACTCAATCCCTCGATTAATGAAGGCCAGTACGCCGTACGCCTTCTTGACCGCATCCTCCACCTGCGAGGCCGATTTAAGAGTCCTATGGACCCGGACCCCAAGGTCCTTCTGATCCTCGACACTGCTAAGAATGGTACCCTTCATATTATACTGCTGCTTCATCCCATTGGATCTGCCAAAATGGATCACCACACACTTATCCGGGTTGAAGTCCAAATGTTTTATACAGCTCCTCCCTGCTCTTATATTTTATGTCTTGGCTAATAAAGGCAAGTATCCTTCTTAATATGCCTCCTGAAGCATCTTATCTACCTGTCCATCTTATCTACATGTCCTTTAGACATGCACCCCTCGAGTTCTCTGAACAGAATGAGATGAAAGCTAGTAAGCGGTCAGTTGACACACTAACATGAAGATCACCAAGTAATGGGAGGGAGTTGGAGGGCGATGCAAGTTTGCCAATATATGAAATTATATTTATGAAACCACAGGAACATAAACAGGAACAGGAGTTTCGGCTACCGCCAACTAGGCTGGCAGGCAGAAAGAGACTGAAGACAAGGGAATGGAGTTTTCGCATAGGGTCTTCTTTCTGACCTGATATGTGAAGGGGGAGGGAGCACTTCTAGAGTCTGCAATGGAAAGTCAACTGGGGAAGGTAAAAGAAATAAGTATGGGCAAATATTTGGAGTGCTGATCGCAACAAAAGAAGGTTTAACATGATTGAGAAATAATAAGAACATGGTGTACAGTTCTGGTATACAACGTATAAAAATAATGTATTTTTAAATACCAGTTATGTTGTTCAGGTTAAGAGAAACAGGTGATTGGTGTTAATTGTCTTTGGGCATCATCACCCCAGGAATGATATTTTGGTTTAGTTTGGTGACATTTGTCCAAGAGCGCAAGAAACTACAAAGGGTCGTGAATGAAGCCCAGTCCATCACTCAAACCAGCCTCCCATCCATTGACTCTGTCTACACTTTCCGCTGTCTCGGAAAAGCAGCCGGCATAATTAAGGACCCCACGCACCCCGGACATTCTCTCTTCCACCTTCTTCCGTCGGGAAAAAGATGCAAAAGGCTGAGGACACGTACCGACCGACTCAAGAACAGCTTCTTCCCTGCTGCCGTCAGACTTTTGAATGGACTTACCTTGCATTAAGTTGGTCTTTCTCTGCACCCTAGCTATGACTGTAACATTACATTCTGCACCCTCTCCTTTCCTTCCCTATGAACGGTATGCCTTGTCTGTATAGCGCGCAAGAAACAATACTTTTCACTGTACACCAATAAATGTGACAATGATAAATCAAATCAAATGACATGAAACTAACAAAACTTAACAATGTAATTGACAAGGTATCAAAAATAACTGATGCTTCAACATCCTTTTAATGGTATGGAGTTTCCTTTGACGTTTTGTTTTAGTTACAGTGTCCTATCAGGGGCTTTCATCCCTCCCTCTCTCATTTTTGTTCAATTTAATGATCTTTGTAAGTACAAATGGGGTATAGCTGGGGCACTGGGTTGTGTAGGAGGGGAACTGAGAGACTAAACAAGTCAATAAACTCTTTCAACAAAGAAATGCTCTGTGTCGTGGTTTTGGCTTCACCAATTGGCTTGGATCTTATTAACAGTTATGAGCCTTATATAATCTTGGTTTGGAAGGAAAGCTGTACTTCCAGTGCTGCAAGTAGTCAACAGAAATGAATCATTCAGCTTTTTATTGTGTGTGATATGTACTTCAAGATATTAAATATACCGTAACTGTCTCATACATATCCTTGTCTCTTTCCTCTTTGGCACTTTTTTAAAAACAAAATTGGAGGATTAGTTGAATATTTCAAAGGAGTAATCAATAATTGTTAATTGGGTGGCACAATGGTGAGCACCGCTGCCTCACAGCGCCAGGGACCAGGGTTCGATTCCCGGCTTGGGTCACTGTCTGTGCGGAGTCTGCACATTTTCCCCGTGTCTGCGTGGGTTTCCTCCGGTTGCTCCAGTTTCCTCCCACAGCCCGAAAGACGTGCTGGTTAGGTGCATTGGCCTTGCTAAATTCTCCCTCAGTGTACCCGAACAGGTGCCGGAGTGTGGCAACTAGGGAATCTTCACAGTAACTTCATGGCAGTGTTAATGTCAGCCTACTTGTGATACTAATAAATAAAACTAAAAAAAGAATAACCTAAAGGAGAGTACAGAGTTCCTTAATCATCCAGCTAAGGTTTGAGCAGTTCAGAACGCAACTGTTCCAATGGTGGGTATATTCCTTGGAAAATGTTTGGTCTCTGTTGAGATAGCCAGTTTCAAATGTGGTATAGAACATAGAACATAGAACATTACAGCGCAGAACAGGCCCTTCGGCCCACGATGTTGCACCGACCAGTTTAAAAAAAAAACTGTGACCCTCCAACCTAAACCAATTTCTTTTCGTCCATGAACCTATCTACGGATCTCTTAAACGCCCCCAAAATAGGCGCATTTACTACTGATGCTGGCAGGGCATTCCAATCCCTCACCACCCTCTGGGTAAAGAACCTACCCCTGACATCGGTTCTATAACTACCCCCCCTCAATTTAAAGCCATGCCCCCTCGTGCTGGATTTCTCCATCAGAGGAAAAAGGCTATCACTATCCACCCTATCTAAACCTCTAATCATCTTATATGTTTCAATAAGATCCCCTCTCAGCCGCCGCCTTTCCAGCGAAAACAATCCCAAATCCCTCAGCCTCTCCTCATAGGATCTCCCCTCCATACCAGGCAACATCCTGGTAAACCTCCTCTGCACCCTCTCCAAAGCCTCCACATCCTTCCTGTAATGTGGGGACCAGAACTGCACACAGTACTCCAAGTGCGGCCGCACCAGAGTTGTGTACAGTTGCAACATAACGCTACGACTCCTAAATTCAATCCCCCTACCAATAAACGCCAAGACACCATATGCCTTCTTAACAACCTTATCTACTTGATTCCCAACTTTCAGGGATCTATGCACACATACACCTAGATCCCTCTGCTCCTCCACACTATTCAAAGTCCTCCCGTTAGCCCTATACTCAACACATCTGTTATTCCTACCAAAGTGAATTACCTCACACTTCTCCGCATTAAACTCCATCCGCCACCTCTCGGCCCAACTTTGCAACCTGTCTAAGTCTTCCTGCAAACTACGACACCCTTCCTCACTGTCTACCACACCACCGACTTTGGTGTCATCAGCAAATTTGCTAATCCACCCAACTATACCCTCATCCAGATCATTAATAAATATTACAAA
This sequence comes from Mustelus asterias, assembly GCF_964213995.1. Taxonomy (NCBI): domain Eukaryota; kingdom Metazoa; phylum Chordata; class Chondrichthyes; order Carcharhiniformes; family Triakidae; genus Mustelus; species Mustelus asterias. The sequence continues at coordinate 45,532,439 of NC_135826.1, forward strand.
CAGCAGTGGCCCCAAAACAGATCCCTGAGGTACACCACTTGTAACCGCACTCCATGATGAATATTTACTATCAACCACCACCCTCTGTTTCCTATCCGCTAGCCAATTCCTGATCCAATTTCCTAGATCACCCCCAATCCCATACATCTGCATTTTCTGCAGAAGCCTACCATGGTGAACCTTATCAAACGCCTTACTAAAATCCATATATACCACGTCCACTGCCTTGCCCCCATCCACCTCCTTGGTCACTTTCTCAAAAAACTCAATAAGGTTAGTAAGGCACGACCTACCTGCCACAAAACCATGCTGACTATCACCTATCAATTCATTACTCTCCAAATAACTATAAATCCTATCCCTTATAATTTTTTCCAACATCTTGCCGACAACAGAAGTGAGACTCACCGGTCTATAATTCCCGGGGAAGTCTCTGTTCCCCTTCTTAAACAATGGGACAACATTCGCTAACCTCCAATCTTCTGGTACTATACCAGAGGCCAACGACGACCTGAAGATCAGAGCCAGAGGCTCTGCAATCACTTCTCTTGCCTCCCAGAGAATCCTTGGATAAATCCCATCCGGACCAGGGGATTTATCTATTTTCAGACCCTCCAGAATATCCTGCACATCCTCCTTATCAACTGTAATACTGTCTATTCTACTCCCCTGCAACCCAGTGTCCTCCTCAGCTATATTCATGTCCCCTTGCGTGAACACCGAAGAGAAATATTGGTTCAATGCTTCACCAATCTCCTCCGGTTCCACACATAACTTCCCTCTGCCATCTATAACTGGCCCTAAACTTGCCCTAACCAACCTTCTGTTCTTGACATACCTATAGAACGCCTTAGGATTCTCTTTAACCCTATCCGCCAAAGTCTTCTCATGTCCCCTTTTAGCCCTTCTAAGCTCGCTCTTCAACTCCCTCTTAGCCAATCTAAAGCTTTCTAGTGCACTACCCGAGTGCTCACGTCTCATCCGAACATAAGCCTCCTTTTTCTTTTTAACCAACAAAGAAACTTTTTTGGTGCACCACGGTTCCCTAGCCCTACCAATTCCTCCTTGCCTGACAGGGACATACCTATCACAGAAAACAGAAAATCGGAGCAGGAGTAGGCCATTTAGCCTTTGGAGTCTGCTCCGCCATTGATTACGATCATGGCCAATCATCCAACTCACTAACTTGTTGCTGCTTTCCCCCCCAAAGAAGTTGAGCCAGGAAGTCAACTGAATGTTTTCACACCTGAAATTGGTGGCTTTTTGTCTGGCAAAGGTTTTACCGGTTTGGCGATGAGGAAGGTAGATGGAGTTAGGATAAGGATCAATCATGATCTAATTGAATGGTGCAAGAGGTTTGAAGGGCTGAGTGGTCTCTTGTGTAATTAAATAGAATCACTGTCTCGTCATGTTGCAGCCATCATGAGTGTGGAGGCAGGCTTGACTGGACTAACCTGATCTTTTCCTGTTAATTTCCATACACTCAACTGGCTGGTGCATGGAGACGGAGCTATAGAATAATATAGCACAGAAAGAGGCCATTCGGCACATTATATCACTGCCAGCTCTTTGGTAGACTGATCCAATGAGTACTTCACCCTCACTCACTCTCCCACTGTCCTGAAATTTTTTTCCCTTTGAGTTTTTATCCAGCTCATTTTTGAAAGGTTCTATTGAAACTGCTTCCACTGCCCTTTCAGGCAGTGCATTTCAGACCACACCCTCTCGTCCTTACATTGGGTAGGCGATGGCCTAGTGGGATTATCGCTAGACTATGAATCCAGATCCCCCCTCCCCCCATCAGTTTCTCAACCCACTGCATGTAGACTGCCGCGTTTCAAGATGGCGGCGCACCACCACCGTGTCAACTTGGGATGGGCGATAAATGCTGACCAGTCAGTGGCGCCTATGTCCCACGAATGAATAAACAAATTAGTGGCTCAGTGGTTAGCACTGCTATCTCACAGCGCCAGGGACCTAGGTTCAATTCCAACCTCGGGTCACTGTCTGTGTGAAGTCTGCATGTTCTCCCCCTATCTGCGTGGGTTTCCTCGACGTGCTCCAGTTTCCTCCCACAGTCCAAAGATGTGTAGGTCAGGTGGATTGGCCATGCTAAATTGACCGTAGTGTCAGGGGGACTAGCAGGGTAAATGTGTGGGGTTGCGGGAATAGGGCCTGGGTGGGATTGTGATTGGTGCAGACCCGATGGGCCGAATAGCCTCCTTCTGTACTGTTGGGATTCTATGAAATTGAAATAGTTCCTCCCTATCTACTTTCTCCAGCCTCCTCAGAGTTTTATGCCCCTCACTTCAGTGTGTCCTCTGGTTACCAATCCTTCTGCCACTGTAGGAGTTGTGAAGATTCATGGCAGTGGACGGATGGGGTGGGAGGAAGTTGCTCCCTGTGGCTGAGCTAAAGCTGATAACTTTATATTTGCCTGTGTTCGTGTGTTCAATGCATCGACAATCAGAAGCACTGGAGCAAAATTTTTAAAAAAGTTTTGTGCTCTCAGCATCTTTTTTGATCTGTTGAATCAGAAACTAAACAGCCAGCTGTTCAAATATCCAAGAATCAAAAACACTTAGAAAAGGAGTACAGGTTACTGGCGAGCAATTGTGGCCCTCCATGATTGTAGTCCCTACTTCAGGATCTTCAGCCCTCTCTCTACTTGCTGTATCGCCTTCCTCTCCGATTTCTGTTCCTGCCACCAAGATGTGGTTCCGTGGATGCTTTCAATCATTGCCTCCCCAGTACCAGCTTGAAAGGTGGAAGCACGGCTAATCAATTGGGGTGGCACAGTGGTTAGCACTGCTGCCTCACAGCTCCGGGGATCTGGGTTCGATTCCCGGCTTGGGTCACTGTCTGTGTGGAGTTTGCACATTCTCCCCGTGTCTGTGTGGGTTTCCTCCCACAGTCCAAAGATGTGTGGGCTAGGTGCATTGACCATGCTAAATTGTCCCTTGGTGTCCCGGGATGTGTAGGTTAGAGGGATTAGCTGGGAGTAGAGCCTAGATAGGATTGTTGTTGGTATAGACTCGATGGGCCGAATGGCTTCCTTCTGTCGGGATTCTGTGATTATAAAGCTTTTTGGGCTGTTTGACTTGATTTGATTTATTATTGTCAGATGCATTAGTGTACAGTGAAAAATACTGCAGAGGGCATCACAGTTTGAACCTAATTTTACCGAAGTCCATTCAGCTGCATTCCCAGGTGTAAATTTTTGGTTTGTCAATAAGGAGGAGGAATCAGGTTTGCAGTTTCTTGGAAATCTTGTAAGAGGGAATCTGCTTGCACTCAGGATAACGAAGGCCTGTGCTGTCTTCAGATCGCTTTTGCTGCTTCTTTGGAGTGATTTCTTTTCACCAGTGTTGGTGTGTGAGCGGGCTGGGCTCAGTCTCAGGAATCATGGTTAGAATCCTACAGTGCAGAAAGAGCCATTTGGCCCATTAGGTCTGCACCGACCATGATCCCACCCAGGCCCTATTCCTCTTAACCCATGAATTTATCCTAGCTAGTACCCCTGATACCAAGGGGCAATTTAGCATGGCCAATCCACCTAACCCGCACATTCCTGTGCTGTAATTTTCTTTGTTCCTGTGCTGTAACTTTCTTTGCTCTTTCTGGAAGGGTAGGGGGTTTTAGTTCAGTGGGGCAGCATGGTCGGTGCAAGCTTGAAGGGCTGAAGGGCTTGTACCTGTGCTGTAATTTTCTTTGTTCTTTGGACTTGGGGAGGAAACCAGAACACCCGGAGGAAACCCATGCAGACACGGGGAGAATACGATCTACATGACATTGCCAGGGCCACGTCAGAAGGTTGTACAAAGGCAAAATACTAACGATGCTGGAAATCTGAAATAAAAAAGGTCGTTGGTGTCTTTAAACAATCATCCTTTTTGTATTGTTCAACCGTTCAGCCTCCAATGTCACCAGCGTGGTGATTATACGAGTAAACGTGGCACCAGCACCAAAACTCAAAATGGTGCAATCATTTAAATACAACTCATTCTATGTCAATATTCCTAAATCTCACATCTATAAAGAATTTGCATTTATATACCTCTTTCATAGCCACACGACATCCTACAGCTCATTGGTGGACAATTATTTTTGAATGGTAGCCAGTGTAGCTGGAAAGGGAAACTCAGCAGCCAATTTGCACAGAGCAAGGTCCGATTACACAGCGAGGCGACAATGACCAGATAACCTGACTGAACCTTTCTGGCGAAAGAGTAAATGCTGGCCAGGATTATCTTTCCTCTTTACGTGCAATGGGATCTTATCATCCACCCGAGAGGCCGGTTTCAAATCTAATCCGACAGACGGCACCTCCGGCAGTGTGGCACTCTCTGGAGTTTCGCACGAGGAGAGCGCTGAAGAGGCTCAAAACGTTAACTCTGTTTCTCTCTCCACAGATGCTGCCAGACCTGCTGAGCTTTTCCAATATTTTCTGTTTTTGTTATAACCAATGTGATCTTTGTGTAGTATATAACTGAGTTGGATGGAAATTTACACTGTTGTCTTCTGAGGGTTAGGAAGTGTGCACGACTCTGTGGTGAGTCAGTGACGAGGACTAGCCCCGCTTGTATGTTAAGCATGCAGTGCCATATTTTCTTAACCTCTTTGTAGTCAAATACTGTAATACAGCCCACGGTTGTTTTCCATCCTGTATCTGAAACGAGATTGAATGCAGAGCAGTGTTTGTTAAGGGAGTATGGACTCTATCTGTGCGACAACAAGATAACTGTGCTCAGAATGGAAAGAGTGCAAAGGAGATTTACCAGGATGCTGCCTGGTTTGGAGGGTAGGTCTTATGAGGAAAGGTTGAGGGAGCTAGGGCTTTTCTCTTTAGAGCGGAGGAGGTTGAGAGGCGACTTAATAAAGGTTTATAAGATGATGAGGGGGATCGATAGAGTAGACGTTCAGAGACTATTTCCTCGGGTGGATGTAGCTGTTACTAGGGGGCATAACTATAAGATTCGTGGTGGGAGATATAGGAGGGATGTACGAGGTAGGTTCTTTACTCAGAGAGTGGTTGGGGTGTGGAATGGACTGCCTGCAGTGATAGTGGAGTCGGACACTTTAGGAACTTTCAAGCGGTTATTGGATAGGCACATGGAGCACACTAGAATGATAGGGAGTGGGATAGCTTGATCTTGGGTTCGGAAAAGGTTCGGCACAACATCGTGGGCCGAAGGGCCTGTTCTGTGCTGTACTGTTCTATGTAGAATCACAGAATTGTAAAAACGCAGCGGGAGGCCATTCGGCCCATCGTGTTTGCATGGGCTGTATGAATGAACAATTCACTCGGTGCCATTCACCAGCATCTCTTCCCCCCTTCCCCCACCCAGGAGACCCTGCACATTCTTTATTTTCAGATCAGTTTAATTCCTTTTGGAATACTTCAGTCGCACCTGCCTGTTGGAAAATTGGTGCACTTTCATACCAGCTGTCCCCAGTTAGTCAGATGGCATGACTCAGGGATTAGCAATGACAGCCATGTGACCCAGAATAATTAAATGTGTTAGACAGGTGCTGATAGCGGAAAAGTAGTGTTCAAATATTAGAGTGATAACAGGGTAGCTGGAATCTAATCCTGTTGGAAGAACATATTAAAGGTTTGATCTAAACTGTTTAAATCCTACGTAAATGTTGGAACAGCGTTGTTTGCCTGGTACAGTTTTTAAAAGCTCTGTCCCCACTTAAATTTCGACACTTCAAAGTTATCAGTGTGACCGTCAATCGGAGGAAGCGACTTGCTGAAGGAATAAAAATCAAACTTGGTGATTGGTGGAAGTACGAGTCTGCAAGCACTCCCGCGTTGTTACAAGAACAGATGGGAAGCATGCCCAGAAGTCACACCTGGACAACACTATATGTGCACACTGGTTAGCACTGCTGCCACACAGTGCCAGGACCCAGGTTCGATTCCCAGCTTGGGTCACTATGCGGAGTCTGCATGTTCTCCCATGTCTGGATGGGTTTCCTCCCACAGTCCGAAAGATGTGCTGGTTAGGGTGCATTGGCCATGCTAAATTCTCCCTCAGTGTACCCGAACAGGCGCCAAGGTGTGGCGACTAGGGGATTTTCACAGTAACTTCATTTCAGTGTTAATGTAAACCCACTTTGACACTTTATTAACTTTGACTTTCGATATTGCTGTTTTGGTGTCAGTGCTCTGCCCATCAGTACTCTGAGTCCTTGCTGCTGTCTGTCATACCTCAGTTGGTAATGCTCAAGTCTCTTAAATAGGAAGTTTTGGGCTCAAGTTCCATTCCAGAGACTTGAATACCATACGTAATCTGGGCTGGCTGTCCTCTTGCAGTACTAAGAGAGTGCCGCACTGCCGGAGGTGCTGCCAAGTCGGATTAGATTTGAAACCGGGGTCTCGTCTGCCCCCCCCGGGTGGATGCTAAAGATCCCACTTCATCCAAAGAGGAAAGATGAGCTCTGGTTTCCTCCCACAATCCAAAGATGCGTGGGTCAGGAACATTGGCCATGCTAAATTCTCCCTTAGTGTCAGGGGGACTAGCTGGGGTAAATACATGGGGTTACGGGGATAGGGTCTGGGTGGGATTGTGGTCGGTGCAGACTTGATGGGCTGAATGGATTCGGCACTGTCGGATTCTGTGATTCTATAATCCTGACTGGCATCAGCCAGAAATGATCAATCAGGTTATCTGGTCATAGAGCCATGGAGGTTTACAGCATGGAAACAGGCCCTTCGGCCCAACTTGTTCATGCCGCCCTTATTTTTGTTTTTAAAACCCCTAAGCTAATCCCAACTGCCCGCATTTGGCCCATATCCCTCTATACCCATCTTACCCACGTAACTATCTAAATGCTTTTTAAAAGATAAAATTGTACCCGCCTCTACTACTACCTCTGGCAGCTCGTTCCAGACACTCACCACCCTGTGTGTGAAAAAACTGCCCCCCTGGACACTTCTGTATCTCTCCCCTCTCACCTTAAACCTATGCCCTCTAGGTTTAGACTCCCCTACCTTTGGAAAGAGGTATTGACTATCTTACCTTGTCTATGCCCCATTATCAAGGTGGTCATTATCGCCTTGCTGTTTAATCGGACTTGCTCTGTGCAAATTGGTTGCCGTGTTTCCGTTTCCAGCTACAATGACTATCATTCAAAAATAATTGCCCATGAATGAGCTGTGGGATGTTGTGTGGTTGTGAAATGGAGATATACAAGTGCAAATTCTCTTCAGATGTGTGGTATAGGAATATAGATGTAATAGTGAGTTGTATTTAAATGATTGCACCGATATGATTTTTAGTGCTATGCCAGGGTTGACGGTAACCCTCGGCTGACACAGCCAATGTTGTGAACTCTGCTTCTGAATCACCACCTAACCTTTTCCCCTTGCGTGTCTTAATTGCTTTCACAGTGAAATAGGAAGTGATATTGGACGCAGATTTTAAAGTTGCATTTATCTGGGAGCTTTCCAGCAGCAGTTGCAGGGGTTTCTAAGGGTTTGAGAGCAATGAGAGAGTGCGTTTGACGCCAGATTGCTTTTAAGTCCTCACAAAGGCTGATTAAAAGTTCACTGAATGAGCTTCCTCTCTTTGTGTTGGAGTTCCTTTTGGAATGGGATGAATGAAGTTGTTGCGTTGTGTAACGGATTACTAATGGCACAGTGCAGGCCAGGGACCGCTCTGTGCGTCAGAGTAATTCAAGCAAGTGTAAGCAGAGAGTGGGAATGTTGCAGATTGGAGTTGGGAGGTTACTGATGCTATTTTACAGTCAGACTAATTTGCTCTGTCTTTCTGTCAGTGGTCTGCAATAACTAGAACGATGAAACTTTCCTCCCCCTTTTTCTTTTCATTAATTATCTCCTGTCTTCCCAATATCCTGGGCAATATTCATGCCTCAAACAACCATCATGAAGAACAGGTATTGTGGTGATTATCATATTGCTAATTGTGGGACCTGACTGTCTGCAAATTAGTATCTCCAACACTACTACCCTTCAATTAGTACTTAATTGCCTCGATGACACTTCAAGATAACAAGACCTTCTCCTCTTCTTAATCTTGCATCACTCTTTTAATATGCCCAATTGAGAAATAAGAGTTCCATTTATATAGCGCCTTTCATGACTTCAGGGCATCCCAAAGCATTTTACAGCCAATATTCTCCGCTTTTGAAAACGCGAGCATCCTTGTTACATGTCTTGACTTGCAGGGAGATGGTGTCGTGGTGGGAAATGTCACCGGACTGATAGTCCAGAGGAACTGGTGGAATTTAAATTAAATTACTAAATCTGCAATATAAAGCTAGTCTCGGTAATGGTGACCATGAAACTATCATCGATTTTTGTAAAAGCCCTCTCAGTCCTCAATGCCCTTCAGGAAGGAAATCCGCCATCCTTACCCATCTAATAACTAAACTTTAAACATTTGGCTGCAGACCCACAGTAATCTACCCTCGGAAATAATCGAGTGAGTGTCAGTTCAAGGGGAAATTTGGGAAGGGCAACCAGTGCTGTCCTTGCCAACACTCTCCCCATCACATCTCTAAACCAGCATAAGGTTTAAAAATGTTTTAAGTTTATTCATTAGTGTCACAAGTAGGCTTACATTAACACTGCAATGAAGTTACTGTGAACATCCCCTAGTCGCCACACTCCGCACCTGTTCGGGTACACTGAGGGAGAATTTAGCACGGTCAATACACCTAACCAGCACGTTTTTTTGGACTGAGAGAGGAAACCGGAGCAGAAGAAACCCACGCTGACATGGGGCGAATGTGCGGTGACCCAAGCTGGGAATCGAGCACGGGTCCCTGGCACTGTGAGACAGCAGTGCGAACCACTGTGCCACGTCAGTAATTTTGTAGGAACTTGCTGTGTGCAAATTGACTGTCATGTTAAAACAGTGACCACACTTCAAAAGTATTTAATTGGCTGTAAAATACTTTGGGATGCCCTGAGATCATGAAAGGCGCTATATAAATGGAACTCTTATTTCTCAATCGGGCATATTAAAAAGTGTTGTAAGATTAAGAGGAGATGGTCTCGTTATCTTGAAGTGTTATTGAGGCAATTAAGTACTAATTGAAGGGTAGTAGTGTTGGAGATAATAATTTGCAGACAGTGAGGTCCCACAACTAGCAATATGATAATCACCACAATACCTGTTCTTCATGATGGTTGTTTGTTTAAGACATGAATATTGACCAGGATACTGGGGAGAACTTTCTTGTTCTTTTTGTATCGTAACAGGGTTCTTTTTTTTTTACACTCCATCCTTTAAATTACAAAGCCAATACTTAGAATGGACCAGGCAAACCCAAATCCATTCCTTGCTTGCTCCAAATAAACAAATTCGAAATCTAATTCATGGTCCCCACAAGAGAGGTAAGCAAGATCCAAGCTGACAAGATAAGACATTACACCTTGGGCTTGGTCTGACGCTTGATCTTAGCCAAAGTGCCAGGAATCTTTTATGTTCACTTGTGCGGCCAGATAGGAAGATCATCTGACCGATGGCATCATTGACAGTGTAGCACTCCCTCGGTGCCTCACTTTATGATCAAGTCTTTGGAGTGGGACCTCACCACACCACCTTCTGACCCAGAGGTATGAGTGTAACTAGCTAAGTCATGCTTGATGTCTGGCATCTTAATGAATTGTTGAGATACTGCGGTAAATGTTGTGGTTGGAACAAAATTGGAATATCCTGACATTGATTATTGACAGAGCCAAGTCACCCACAGTTACACAGAGGAGTCTTTCTGCTGAGCCTCTCAACTGCCCTTGGACAACTAGGAATGGGCAACAAATGTTGGCCAGCCAGTGACGTCCATGTCCCATGAATGAATAATAAAAAAAAAATGAGTTGTGTCAGTAGATAAGGGGAGGGGAATAGGTAAGTTTTGTTTATGTAGTTACGGTAGTTCGTTAGTAAGTTGCTTTTAGTGTAATTAAAGCATTGTGATTGTTTAAACTGAAATTTGTGTCTCGGGGTTGTTACTCAATACCACTGGCAAGCGCGTGGCTTGTGCTTCTGGACACAGGTCAACACCTGCTCCAGCTCCTGAAGTCTCCTGCGTGACTCATCAGAGCTCAGCTTCCCCCAGAGGCACTGCTGAGGCTTCAGGCTGTCCGTGTACGAGTGTGAAACAGTAAGGGAGCGACTTGCCCAGCAGTGGCGGTGCATTCCAGCTCGATTGAGGAACCTGGCTCATATAATGGAAATTTGACACACTCGAGCACGGCACTTTTGCATTGGATAGTAACGTCTGCCTGAAAGGTGACATAATTGCTCCACAAAGACCGGAATCTCTGCCCTGCCCCCCCCCGGCCAATATTTCTCCCCCAATCAACATCACAAAAATGGATTGTTTGGTCGTTATCACGTTGCTGTTTGTGGGATCTTGCTCTGTGCAAATTGCTGTGTTTCCTACATTACAACAGTGGCCACATTTCAAAAGTGCTTCTTTAGCTGTGAAGTGCCTTGAGCTATCTTGAGGTTGTGAAAGGCACCACATAAATTCAAGTCTGCCTTTCCTTAGGCAATGATGTGGAGATGCCGGCGTTGGACTGGGGTAAACACAATAAGAAGTTTAACAACACCAGGTTAAAGTCCAACTTTTGGTAGCTTTTGCTACCAAATAAACCTGTTGGACTTTAACCTGGTGTTGTTAAACTTCTTACTTTCCTTAGGCAAAGCAGGCACGCTCGTTCCCCAACCGAATAGGCAGGAATGCTGCTAGCCAACTGGTTTGAAATGTGCCCCATTTCCTTGTCCCAGGTTTAATCTGTGTGCAAGCTTAATCTGGGAGGATTATGCCCATCCAGAGGGAGGCCTCTGTTTTTGATTTGATTTATTATGTCACATGTATTGGGATACAGTGAAAAGTATTGTTTCTTGCGCGCTATACAGACAAAGCATACCGTTCATAGAGAAGGAAAGGAGAAAGTGCAGAATGTCATGTTACAGTCATAGTTAGGGTGTAGAGAAAGATTAACTTAAAAGTCCATTTAAAACTCTGATGGCAGCAGGGAATCATAGAATCCTACAGCGCAGAAGGAGGCCATTTGGCCCATCGAGTCTGCACCGACCACAAGGCCACCCAGGCCCTACGCCCATAACCTCATGCATTTACCCGAGCTAGTCTCCCTGACACTAACGGGCAATTTAGTGTGGCCAATCCACCTAACCTGCACATCTTTGGTCTGTGGGAGGAAACCGGAGCACCCGGAGGAAACCCACGCAGACACAGGGAGAATGTGCAAACTCCACACAGACAGTAACCCAAACCGGGAATCAAACCCGGGTCCCTGGCGCTGTGGGACAGCAGTGCTAACCACTGTGCCACCGGAAGAAGTTGTTCTTGAGTTGGTTGGTATGTGTCCTCAGACTTTTGTATCTTTTTCCCAACGGAAGAAGGTGAAAGAGAGAATGTCCCGGGTGCGTGGGGTCCTTGATTATGCTGGCTGCGTTTCTGAGGCAACGGGAAGTGTTGACACAGTCAATGGATGGGAGACTTGTTTGCGTGATGGACTGGGCTTTGTTCACGATCCTTTGTAGTTTTGTTGTTGCTTAAGGTGCTTGTGTTTGCAAGGTGGCCTGGTCAGGACCTGGTGAGACTTGCCTGGCTGTAGTTGACCATTTCAAAAGCTTGGCATGTGAGCTTTTGACTTCTGGATGGAGATGGCAGTGTTTTCCCAGTCAGTATTGTTGGACCAACTATTTAGTTGATTAACAAAGAGCAGAACAACATGCGAATCCAAATGGTATAGAGTCCAGTGGATGACCCAAATTTTACCTGACTACATGTTAAGGAATCCTGTTCTACGAAGAGAGAGAAAAATAAAAATGAACCCCAAGTACAGCTATGGTGCATTTTAAGGAAATTTGGAGGCCCATGGTGGCACAGTGGTTAGCACTGCTGCCTCACAGCGCCAGGGACCCGAGTTCAATTCCCGGCTTGGGTCACTGTGTGGAGTTTGCACGTTCTCCCCGTGTCTGCGTGGGTTTCCTCCGGGTGCTCCGGTTTCCTCCCGCAGTCTGAAAGACGTGCTGGTTAAGTGCATTGGCCGTGCTAAATTCTCCCTCGGTGTACCCGAACAGGCGCCGGAGTGTGGCGACTGGGGGATTTTCACGGTAACTACTTGTGACACTAATAAATAAACTTTAAACATTTCTCCCTTCCAAGTTTGCTGGCGTTGGAATCCTGCATTGTGCATCGTGTCAAAAAGCTAAAACTGGTTTCTGAAAGGCCAGTTTCCCTGGTTTCCCCACGAAAGCATGTCCACAAGCAGTAAATGAATGCCAGGGGTGCCTCAGCCTCTCAACAGTGACGCAGTGAAGTAATGAGATACTTGAGTGCAGCTCACATTACTCTTAAGTAACAGCAGCCAGGCATGCAGGGGCTCCTCTATTGCATTAAGGTGGGTCATTATCAGTCCAGCTAGGTTGTAGAGGGGGACATGCTCATTTTTGCAGCGTTTTATTTTGACAGATTGACAAGAGTTTGAAGCAGGGTTTGCCTGGCTGCCAGCAGAAGCCAGATGACCACATTCTTTTCGACAGCTTTGTTTGGCTATATTTTCTTTCCACATTTGCCAAAAAGACAAATCGCTCAGTGATTGGCTCAGGAGGTAACGTAGATGTTCAGGGCTGGCTCTGTAACCGAAGCTAAATTGAAGGAAATAAAAGATACACCTTGACAGAGCCCCACAAATCCAAGGGAAAACATTGCTTACTCATGAAGTTCTTCAAAACCGTACTGAAGGTCGTAGTAGCTCAACTGTGAGGGCAGCCATAATGCAGAGTGCAGCATTTCAGCAACTCTCGAGTAAACCCTCAAATAATCCTGCTGTCTGAGCTTGCAGAATCATACAGATTTTGATTTTGTTTTGTTTCGATTTATTATTCTCACATGTATTAGTATACAGTGAAAAGTATTGTTTCTTGCTGTACAAACAAAGCATACCGTTCATAGGAAAGGAGAGAGTGCAGAGTGTAGTGTTACAGTTATAGCTAGGGTGCAGAGAAAGATCAACTTAATGCGAGGTAGGTCCATTCAAAAGTCTGATGGCAGCAGGGAGGAAGCTGTTCTTGAGTCAATAGGTGGCTATTTGGCCCATTATCGCTGTGCTGGCTCTTTACAAACACTATCCCATTAGATGACACTTTTCCCACAGCTCTGCAATTATTTTAAGACTATTTATTGGTGTCGCTAGTAGGCTTGCATTAACACTGCAATGAAAATCTCCTAGTCGCCACACATTGTGAGTTTTAAGGGGCGTCTGGACAAATACGTGAATAGGATGGGAATAGAGGGATATGGTCCCCGGAAGGGTAGGAGGTTTTAGTTCAGATGGGCAGCATGGTCGGTGCAGGCTTGGAGGGCCGAAGGGCCTGTTCCTGTGCTGTAATTTTCTTTGTTCTTTGTACTTGTGCCTGTTCGGGTACACTGAGGGAGAATTTAGCATGGCCAATGCACCTAACCAGCAAATTTTGCGTTAGAGTACTTACCCAGTTCCCTTTTGAAAGTTATTATTCAATCTGCTTCCATCACCATTACAAGTCGTGCCCTCCAGATGATCATAATGCGTACATCTGTGTCCCCAGGTCACTGGCCCGACCCACTGGAAACGGTTCTTACTATATCAAAACTCCTCCTGTTTTGAACATCTCTTAAATCTTCCTTAACCTCTGCTGCTCTAAAGAGAGCATAATCCCAAACGAGACCTGCACTTTTCTGTTGTTTTAAGTAACCAGGAGTACATGAAATGCCAACTCCTTTTTGCTGCGTCACAGTGCACTCCTAATATTGAAGCCAAACGCTTCTAGGCAAAAAAAATTTAGTAATTTGGAACTCGTAACATATTTCTATTGTATGTAAATTAGCTTGACTGATGTTGTGTAGCCCTCTGGTTAAACTGTGTTCTTAGTTCTTGGGATCTTTGTAATTGGTTCCTTTTTGAGCGGGGATGAAATATATTCTGGAGGATTTCTCTTTCCTTGTGCGGGTAAACGTTTTCGCCATCGCTATTCTTGTCAACAAGAGAACATGTGCATCTATTTTTCTTCTTCTTTCAAAGCAGGTTAAACAGTTGAAGAGAGCCATGGGTAATGACTTCAGTCAGGCCATTGAGGTTGGCCTATTGGAATATGAACTCCCTGATTAAAGAGTCAATTGATGGGCCAATCATGGAGTCTTATTAAAGAATCATGGATTCCCTGCAGTGCAGAAGGAGGCCATTCAGCCCATTGAGTCTGCACCGACCACATTCCCACCTAGGCCCTATCCCCATAACCACATGCATTCACCCTAGCTAGTCCCCCTGACGCTAAGGGGCAATTTAGCATGGCCAGTCGACCTAACCAGCACCTCTTCCGGCCTGGGGAGGAAGCCGGAGCACCTGGAGGAAACCCACACAGACATGGGGAGAATGTGCAAACTCTACACAGACAGTGACCCAGGCCGGGAATCGAACCCGGGTCCCCGGCGCTGGTGAGGCAGCAGTGCTAACCACTGTGCCACCGTGCCGTCCCGTTACTGCATAGGAGGTGGCCATTCAATCCATCTAACCATGCCCATTCTCTGCAAGAACAATTCAGCTATTAGAAATCATAGAAACCCTACAGTGCAGAAGGAGGCCATTCGGCCCATCGAGTCTGCACCGACCACAATCCCACCCAGGCCCTACCCCTACCCCCACATATTTACCCACTAATCCCTCTAACCTACGCATCTCAGGACTCTAAGGGGCAATTTTTAACCTGGCCAATCAACCTAACCCGCACATCTTTGGACTGTGGGAGGAAACTGGAGCACCCGGAGGAAACCCACGCAGACACGAGGAGAATGTGCAAACTCCACACAGACAGTGACCCGAGCCGGGAATTGAACCCGGGACCCTGGAGCTGTGAAGCAGCAGTGCTAACCACTGTGCTACCATGCCGCCCATTCACACACACTTTCCTCCGCATTCCACTGTAGCCCCCAACCGCCCCTGAATTCCTGCCACCAGCCTTTCCCTGTAGCCCTGAAAGTCGTTTCCCTTTATTTGTTTATCCAATTCTCTTTCGAAAGCCACGATTGAATCCGACTCCATCACGCGCTTGGGCAGTGCTTTCCACGTCCTAACCCCTCATGCCGTCTTTGGTTTTCATTCCAATCTATGACATTTGTTTTTCAGCCCAGCCCTTCTGCCGAGAGAACGGTTTCTCCCTTACGATTATGAACATCTTATCAAATCTCCTCTCGTCCTTCTCTTACCAAGGATTACAATCCTAGCTTCTCCAATCAATAATTGTTAACCATATGTCTTCAGAGGCAGAAGTCCCTTCACCAAAATCCCTTTATTTACAATTCTAACAGCAGTACGCAACAGTCAGAAAATTAGCAGTCAGCAGGCTATCTTCGGGAGTCCTAGAGGAACTGACACTCCTGGTTAAATACAAGGTTAGCACCGCTGCCTCACAGCGCCAGGGATCCGGGCGACTAATGTGGCGACTAGTGGATTTTCACAGTAACTTCATTGCAGTGTTAATGTAAGCCTACTTGCGACACTAATAAATAAACTTTATTAGTGCCTAGAGGTTTGTAGAAAATCTGTTGTCTATGAAAGAACATCAGGATTGAATGGACCAACAGGAACATTCATTTTGACTTCCAGCTTTGCAGTATGCACTCTGTCTCTCCACAATAATGGATCCTACTTAATCGAGCAAAGACCTTGGGCTCAGGATAATCGTGCCTCATTACGGGGAGGAAAAAAACATTCTGATCCCATAAATTCTAATTTTCAGATTAGCAGAGTCGGAGAAATGGCAGTTCATCACCGGGCCATAAAAACGCCCGTCTGATTGCGACGCTGACACTGGCAGAATGGAAAAAATGTGTTTGTTTCATTGCTAACTGCATTTCTTTATTTGGTTCTTGAGGATTCATAAAGAGCATTATTATAACAGTTTTTTTGTTGTTGTGACCCTTTTGGAATTAAATACATAGTTCCCTGTGCAGAGGAAGCAGTAGTTATGTGCAAGCTTTGCTTGTCCTGAGCAGTTACTGGAAAATGTAGGCCACTCCAGCTGGTTTTGCCAGTTTGATATGAGATTAAATGTAATTTCTGGACGACACGGTGGTTAGCACTGCTGCCTCACAGCACCCCAGGGACCTGGGTTCGATTCCCGGCTGAGCGGAGTCTGCACATTCTCCCCGTGTCTACGTGGGTTTCCTCCCGCAGTCTGAAAGATGTGCGGGTTAGGGTGCATTAGCTATGCTAAATTCTCCCTCTGTGTACCCGAACAGGTGCCGGAGTGTGGCGACTGGGGGATTTTCACAGTAGCTTCATTGCAGCATTAATGTACTTGTGACACTAAGAAATAGACTTGGTTATTTAATGAAAATTCAAGCAAGTTATTAAATACGGCAATGTAAACCAGTTATGTATAGTTTTTCAATCTATCTCCGCAGGCCCTTTTATTTTAAACAGTTCCTCTTGAAGCATTTCTGATTCTTTTATGTCTTGTACCACTGCACCAGGGCTTCCCTTTCCTGTGCTTTTTGCATTTAAATTGGAGTTTAACAATTGTCAAACCAAGGAACCTTGATGCAGCTTGAAGGCAGAAGTAAAAACAGATTTGTATTCTCCAGTAGTGACATTGACAGTGGCTACCAAACTATTTTCTTTTTTATTCATTCGTGGGACATGGGCGTCGCTGGTTGGATGGCCAGCATTTATTGCCCATCTGTAGTTGCCCTTTAAGAGGCATCTGGATGGGTACATGAATAGGGAGGGAAAAGAGGGATACGGACTGAGTAAGAACGTAAGAACTGGGAACAGGAGTTGACCATCTGGCCCCTCGAGCCTGCTCCGCCATTCAATAAGATCATGGCTGATCTTTTTGTGGACTCAGCTCCACTTACTCGCCCACTCACCATAACCCTTAATTCCTTTACTGTTCAAAAATGTATCTATCCCTGCCTTAAAAGCATTCAATGAGGTAGCCTCAACTGCTTCACTGGGCAGGGAATTCCACAGATTCACAACCCTTTGTGTGAAGAAGTTTCTCCTCTACTCGGTCTTAAATCTGTTTCTTCTTATTTTGAGACTCTGCCCCCTAGTTCTAGTTTCACCCGCCAGTGGAAACAACTTCCCTGCTTCTTTCTTATCTATTCCCTTCATAGCCTTATATGTTTCTATAAGATCTGTAAGAAGTTTAACAACACCAGGTTAAAGTCCAACAGGTTTATTTGGTAGCAAAAGCCACACAAGCTTTCGAGGCTCTGAGCCCCTTCTTCAGGTGAGTGGGAATTCTGTTCACAAACAGAACTTATAAGACACAGACTCAATTTACATGAATAATGGTTGGAATGCGAATACTTACAACTAATCCAGTCTTTAAGAAACAAAACAATGGGAGTGGAGAGAGCATCAAGACAGGCTAAAAAGATGTGTATTGTCTCCAGACAAGACAGCCAGTGAAACTCTGCAGGTCCACGCAACTGTGGGAGTTACAAATAGTGTGACATAAATTCTGATTCTAGGATCGCATGATAAAGACTCAGGAGGAAAAAAGCAGAAATATTTATGTGAAATAGTGTGACATAAACCCAATATCCCGGTTGAGGCCGTCCTTGTGTGTGCGGAACCTGGCTATCAGTTTCTGCTCCGCGACTCTGCGCTGTCGTGTGTCGCGAAGGCCGCCTTGGAGAACGCTTACCCGAATATCAGAGGCCGAATGCCCGTGACCGCTGAAGTGCTCCCCAACAGGAAGAGAACAGTCTTGCCTGGTGATTGTCGAGCGGTGTTCATTCATCCGTTGTCGCAGCGTCTTTAACCTGGTGTTGTTAAACTTCTTACTGTGTTTACCCCAGTCCAACGCCGGCATCTCCACATCATGACTTCTATAAGATCTCCCCTCATTCTTCTGAATCAATGAGTATTGTCCCAGTCTACTCAGTCTCTCCTCACAAGTCAACCCTCTCAACTCCGGAATCAACCTAGTGAATCTCCTCTGCACCCCTTCCAGTGCCAGTATATCCTTTCAAAGTAAGAAGACCAAAACTGTACACAGTAAGAGCAGAAGGTTTTTGTTTAGTTTAGTTAGGGCATCATCGTCACAGGCTTGGAGGGCCGAATGGCCTGTTCCTGTGCTGTACTGTACTTTGTTCCTTGAGAAAGTGGTGGTGAGCTGCCTCCTTGCAATTAAGTGGCTTGCTAGGCCATTTCAGAGGGCAGTTGAGTGTCAACCACATTGCTGTGGCTCTGGAGTCACATGTAGGCCAGACCAGGTAAAGACGGAAGATTTTCTTCCCTCGAGGACATTAGTGAACCAGATGGGTTTTTACGATAGTCGACAATGGTTTCATGGTCATCAGTAGATTCTTTAATTCCAGATAATTTTATTGAATTCAGATAATCATCTAATTCCCTCTTGAATGTCTCAGATGTGACCCTCCGCACTCCAGATCGTAACCACTTGCTTTGTGAAAACGATTATATTGTGCTTTTGGACTGATGCTGTCGACTTTGTTACTTTCCAGTGTCCAGTTGTTTATTTGCCTTTTTTCGATCATTGACTTATTATTTGAAATGACAACTTTTTGATTGAATTCTCAGGAGTCTAGCTGTGGTACTTTTTGGGTGTCTGCTATATTGGGTGGCAGATGTGCTCGATTTTGAGGTTTAAAGTTTAAGTGTATTTTATTGTTGTCACAAGTAGGCTTATATTAACACAATGAAATTACTGTGAAAATCACCTAGTTGCCACACTCCGGCGACTGTTCGGTTACACTGAGGGAGAATTTAGCACAGCCAATGCACCTAACCAGCACGTCTTTCAGACTGTGGGAGGAAACCAGAGCACCCGGAGGAAACCCACGCAGACATGGGAGGAACGTGCAGGCTCCGCACAGATAGTGACCCAAGTCGGGAATCGAACCTGGGTCCCTGGTGCTGTGAGGCAGCAGTGCTAACCACTGTGCCAACGTGCCACCCTTTTATAAATGGATCAGAAATGCTTGCCATGCCAACAAATATATGGAGAAAATGGAGATTTGTTTTCATTGCGGGTAGGTACAGATGCACCATAGAAACCATTCTTTCTGGATGTATCATAGCTTGGTATGGGCTCCTGCTCCATCCAAGACCGCAATAAACTACAAAGTGTCATGAACGAAGTTCAATCCACCACTCAAACCAACCTTCCACCCATTGACTCTGTCTACACTTCCTGCTGCTTCGGAAAAGCAGCCAGCGTAATCAAGGACCCCACGCACCCCGGACATGCTCTCTTCCACTTTCTTCCATCGGGGAAAAGATACAAAAGTCTGAGGTCATGTACCAACCGACTCGAGAACAGCTTCTTCCCTGCTGCCATCAGGCTTTTGAATGGATCTACCTGGTATTAAGTTGATCTTTCTCTATGTCCTAGCTATGACTATAACACCACATTCTGCACGCTCTCCTTTCTTTCTCTATGAACGGAATACTTTGTCTGTATAGCACGTAATAAACAATACTTTTCACTGTATACTAATACATGTGTCAATAATAAATCAAATCACAATCAATGGTTTGCACTGTTTGGTGAATCTTGCCCATGAGATGCCTGCCCCCCAAATAGAATGGTAATTGTGGCAATGTGACCACTCCGTTGACCACGGCTGAACTTTGCAGTCACAGGACTCTGTGTTATCTGTAGATTCCTCTCCAGATTAGAGTTAATAAGATTTCTGCGGCATTGTAGATGGGGATCTTTGATTATTTTGTTTGTCCTTCCTCATTGCTTTAATCCAATTTGGTGGTAGAGTGATCAACTTCAACGAACCTCAAAAACTCTTCCTCTCAAGTAATTCAGAGGCCCATTTAGATGACATTTTACACAAATTATTAATTAACTCAACTTTTCCTGATATCTTTTGATTCTTTCAGTTTATCTCCAGATTTTTACATGATCGTTAAGGTTTGATGACCAAAAGCAGTTTGTACTGAGCAGAGTTACCTTAATGAAATGAATGAAGGAGCGGATGTGCAGTTGCACGCCCTCATGCAGAGCAATCAATAGTCCCTATCGAAAACTGGTCTTAAAGTGGAGAGAAAAACATGTTTGTGTGGACAGATAGGGACAGTGTTGAGGAAGCTGATGGGTGGTACTGAGGGGTTTTTGCTATAGTTGTGTAAAGCCCTGGCCAAACCAGATCTGTTCTGCAGTGGTTAGCACTGCTGCCTCACCGCGCCAGGGACCCGGGTTCAATTGCAGCTTTGGCTCACTGTCTGTGTGGGGTTTGCACGTTCTCCTCGTGTCTGTGGGTTTCCTCCAGTTTCCTCCCACAGTGCAAAGATGTGCGAGTTAGGTGCATTGGCCATACTAAATTGTCCCTCGGTGTCCCGGGATGCGTAGGTTAGAGGGATTAGCAGGGTAAATATGTGGGGTGACGGGGATAGGGCCTGGGTGGGATTATTGTTGGTGCAGACTCGACGGGCCGAATGGCCTCCTGGACTGTAGGGATTCTATGACTTTACAATCATCAGAACCCTACAGGCTTTTGGGGAGTCTGGAGATGTGTTAACTCGCTGCAGAGTTCCTAGCTTCTGTTATGAGTATTCAAAAACCAGCTTGTGGCAGAAGAAGAATGTGGCAGATGGACATGTGAGAATTTCGGGGTCTTTATTGGAGAGTAGTTTGCAAGGGTACCAGCTTTCGTTTCTGTCTGTCAGTCGTGTAGATGCATCGGCAGGAATAGGATGGGTCATGTCCAAGTGGCTGCCATTTCACTGCTTGACTTGAAGCATTGGGATGCATTAAACTCTTGCACTGTGACTCAATCGCTGGAGGTAACATTCTCACAGGCCTTTTGGCCCAAAGTTTTAACTTCGCAGGCTTGGGCTGAAACCGCTGGGATTCATATTGCTCCTGACCTAGGGAGGGGAAGGAAGGTAATGCAAGGGGTCTTGCTCTTGATTACTGACCCTTGCTAGGATTTGTGCTGAGGACTATGATGCCTGTCCAGTTTGAGGTGACGAGCCTGCCAAGGTTGGATTTACAGCCTTGCTGTTTTCCTGTGCAGTCCTGGAGGATGACTGGACCTAGCGGAATTGCAGCAAGCCTAGGAACTGAAGGAGGCGGGAAATTGGCAAGAAAACCCCTGATACTGGTCTAAACCTTTATTTAGATTGACACGAGAGGATCTCCAAATGACCTAAGTCTCTTTGTTTGTTTGGCAATCTTATTTTTGTGTATAGTTTTAAAGGAATTCCATATCTGGGTGGTATGTGTGGGAAGTGCACAACACTGGGACAAAACTTGATTTATGATTTTGTTTACACTAAAGCATATTTTTATTAAAACAAGTACAGAACCATTTTTGTCCTCTGCCTGTGCACATCGGCACGCACATGTGTTCGTCCCCATGCAAAGTTACTAACCTCTGCAACTTTTAAATGATTGACGTGAAGAGGAAAACTTAGCTTGACAGCAGGAAACAAACATTTATTCACCCAGCGATCGCGAAAAGGGTATTTTGGTCTTTATGTTTCCATATTGCGGAGAGCGTACAGTACAGTTCACCTCATAACCTCAGGATATTGCAAAGCCAATGAAGTATAGGAAAATTGGCAGCCAATTTGCACACACAGCAAGATGGGCAGCACGATGGCACAGTGGTTAGCACTGCTGCCTCACAGCGTCAGGGGCCCTGGTTTGATTCCCGGCTTGGATCACTGTCTGTGTGGAGGTTGCACATTCTTCCGTGTCTGCGTGGGTTTCCTCCGGGTGCTCCGGTTTCCTCCCACAGGCCAAAGATGTGCGGGTTAGTTTGATTGGCTATGCTAAATTGCCCCTTAGTGTCAGGGGGATTAACGGGGTAAGTAAATGGGGTTATAGGGATAGGGCATAAAAAGATACAAAAGTCTGCGGTCACGTACCAACTGACTCAAGAGCAGCTTCTTCCCTGCTGCTGTCGGACTTTTGAATGGACCGACCTTGCATTAAGTTGATCTTTCTCTGCACCTTCGGTATGACTGTAACACTACATTCTGCACTCTCTTGTTTCCTTCTCTATGAATAGTATGCTTTGCACGCAAGAAACAATACTTTTCACTGTATGTTAATACATGTAACAATAAATCAAATCAAATCAAAGGACCTGGGAGGGATTGTGATCGGTGCAAACTCGATGGGCCAAATGGCCTATTGCTGCTCTGTAGGGATTCTATGAAGATCCCACATACAGTGATGCCATAATGAACAGAAAACCTGCGAACCAGAAGGAACCAGGGTGATGTGTGATTTGGGGATTTGCGTATGTGGCTATAGATGGTACATGCTAATGTCGCGAAAACATTTTGGTGGGCAATAAGTTGGTGAACTTCTGAACTCTTCTGCCAGATTCACTTGAGTATGTGCACTGATTTCCCACCTGGACCTGTGCTCAGAATGAGAGTGAAGCGGAGTTAATTGTTGAGGATATTTCCCCAGACCCTGACATCCTTGTGTGACTGCAGCTGTTGAGAATGCTGGATTTACCACTGGAAGCCTCATGAGGTGGTTAGCCTCCCCTCGATGGGCTGGGTAGGTCAATGAACTTGACGCATGCATTTTGGTCATGTCTGCATTAATAGAACAATAACCCAACTGGGAATCTTGCTGGTAGTTAAACCGGCCAAAAGACGAAATTCCAACATTGCAATACACCCTCGAGTACTGCACTGAAGTGTCAGCCTAGATTATGTGCTCAAGGACTGAAGTGAGGTTTGAACTCAGACCTTCTGGCAGAGGTGGGGCTGCTGCTACTGAACAAAGTTGAATATATATTGAAAATAATGGAAATGCTAAGATTTGAAAAGTGTTTGGCAGGTCTGTACCTGAAACGCTAACTGATCTTTACAAATGCTGTCGGATTTGCCTCTCTCCAGCGTAGTCTGTTTTTATTATCGCTGTAAATTAGTTTTCCTTAACTTCCCAAATCAGCCTCTCTATGGGATTAAGTGCAGCTAACTGCTACACTTTTGGAGCTGGATTCAGAGTGCCTGGAATCATTTTCGCACTGCACTCAGCTGGGGAGAGGAGACTTGCACCATCATCAGTGTGGACTGCGTTTTAAACCCAATTTCTGGAGATGGAGGGCTGGTGTCACGACTCCTTGTGTCACACAGGGACCAGGAATTTAATTTTAAAGGATATTTTAATTAATCTGCTGTGCCTTTTGCATGTAACTCCTCTCTTATTATCAAGTTCCGTGGAGTTATAAAAACTTGAGGGCACAGAAGGAGACCTTTCGGCCCATCGTATCTGGGCTGTTCCTTTGAAAATGCAGTTGTGCTTCATTCCGTGCCCAACTTTTGTCCCTCCAAGCCCGTTTCCCTGTGCCCTCCCCTTGGTTGCAGTTTAAATGAACCTTAACAAAAATAAGCAGGAAAACATTGCTGCTTATGTTGAATAAGTTGAATAATCAGAATACTGAGAGGCGTGAAGAGGATGCATCCACTAGTGGGAGAGACGAGAACTCGAGGGCACAACCTCAGAGTGAAGGGACGCTCCTTTAAATTAGCACTGCTGCCTCACAGCGCCAGGGACCCGGGTTCGATTCCTGGCTTGGGCCACTCTCTGTGCGGAGTCTGCACATCCTCCCTGTGTCTGCGTGGGTTTCCTCCGGGTGTTCCGGTTTCCTCCCACAGTCTGAAAGACGTGCTGGTTAGGGTGCATTGACCTGAACAGGCGCCGGAGTGTGGCGACTAGGGGAATTTCACAGTAACTTCACTTCAGTGTTAATGTAAGCCTTACTTGTGACTAATAAATAAACTTTACTTACTTTTAAACTGTGATGAGGAGGAATTTCTTCAACCAGAGGGTGGTGAATCTGTGGAACTCATTGCCACAGCGGGTTGCGGAGGCCGGGTCATTGAGTGTCTTTAAGACAGAGATAGGTTATTGATCAATAAGGAAAAGGGGAGAAGGCAGGAGAATGGGGAGGAGAATGACTGACCATTCTGGGATGACTGGGATTCTCATCCCCATGGCTCATCATGGGGATGAGAATCATATCAGCCATGGTTGAATGGCGGAGCAGACTCAATGGGCTGTATGGCCTATATCTGCTCCTATATCTTATGGTCTTACTTCAGTCATTTTGAAAAGGTTCAAACAATGGGACTGCATTTGATGAGCCAGGGTAAGCAGAAGACTCCCAGCTTCACTTACCAGCAGGTCCCATTTCAGTGCGCGCCCTGCAATTGCAGTTCAGCTTCCCTGATGTAGGGGAGAAATTTCGATCAGAGTTCCCACCCCATTCGCTACCCAGCGTCTGAGCAGGATTGAGCTAGACTATGGTGCCCCATGCAGTTGAATACCCTGGTGAAGAAGGACCGTACAGATGGTGCTGTGGCCTCGTACCCCAACAAGGAGTTTATGCGTTCTTCAGACAAGTGGAGTGAAGGGAGAAATCGAGTTTAAAATACTTTGACAAGGGATCGGAATTATCATTAATGAACCTGATTCCGGGAGGAACACTGTGGCTGTAAACATGTTCAGTGCAGCGTGGAAACTTGTGTAGACATGGCTGCTAATAACCTTGTGATCGCTAATAAAGACATATAAATGTATTTTTAGTCTCAATATTTATTAGTTGGAAAGTTAATGTCTTCATTAGCTAGAAAATACAATCCACATGAACAGAGGCTTCTTGGTTCGGTTTCTTGGTAACTGTAGTCAATTAATTGCCCAGCAATGGCTCGCTGTGTCAGGCTGTCTAACTGAACTCTGCCCTGAATATATTTTGATTTTGAAAATAAATTATGTACTCTTTTTCTTAAAAAAACATCAGCGCAACATGCAGTTATGAATAGGGCTGCTGAAGGTCCTGACCCTGGGGCAGAGTTTTCGTCGCCCGTTGCTGCAGGAGGGTTCAAGGCGAGAGAGAGAGAGAGAGAGAGGTCAGAGCGTTCCCAAAGCCAAGATCATCAATGATTGCGAGCCAGAGAGAATCGTCACGGGGGTGACCTGGAGAGTGGAGCATACACACAACGGCAGAAACTGGAAGCATTTCTGGCTTTGCGAATGAGAGCGCATATTGAAACAGGAGACTCGCTCTCTGGGGTTGCTTGCTTGACAAGAGAAACATGTGATACAGAGGAAAGAATTTTGAGTTCTAGTGTCTCCTTATGTGGCTTGGTGTCAAATTCTGTTCAGGCTCCTGTGTGTTGGAACCACGCCTCACTACGTTGAAGCTGCTATGCAAATACAAGTTGTTGTTGAGTTACTGTATTACACATTTTAAAAGACTCTTTCTCCACTTTTCTCCCTTGCACCCTGAGACTGGCGATTTGAGACTGAGAAGCGGCCCTTTTATTTTTCTTGCACTTCACCCAAGCCACCATTTTTGGGGGGTGGGGGTGGGGGGTGGCATTCGTGTTATAAGAATATAAGAACAGAAAGAGGCCATTCAGTCCGTCCAGCCTGTTCCCCCATTCAGTGAAAGTACGGCTGATCTGTGGCCAGACTTCGTAGAGTGAGCTTGATCTTGTGCACACGTATGTGAAGATGGTGGATATTGACAATGATTGGGAAGCATTGGTCGATGTCTGGGGAGGTGTGTGTTTGGTGTGTGTGTGGGGGGGGGGGGCGGGGAAGCATTGAAGAATCTTGTACCTTTTTGGCCCACTGGCCTCAACCACAGAAAATGCAACAGAGAGTGCCACGCCTGAGCCACGGCGGGTGAAGTTTAACATAGTTAATCAGCAAAACACACATCATCATCTCCCAAGGGGGGCACGGTAGCACAGCGGTTAGCACTGCTGCTTCACAGCTCCAGGGACCTGGGTTCGATTCCCGGCTCGGGTCACTGTCTGTGTGGAGCTTGCACATTCTCCTCGTGTCTACGTGGGTTTCCTCCGGGTGCTCCGATTTCCTCCCACAGTCCAAAGATGTGCGGGTTAGGTTGATTGGCCACGCTAAAATTGCCCTTAGTGTCCTGGGATGCGTAGGTTAGAGGGATTAGTGGGTAAAATATGTAGGGATATGGGGGTAGGGCCTGGGTGGGATTGTGGTCGGTGCAGACTCGATGGGCCGAATGGCCTCTTTCTGTTCTGTAGGGTTTCTATGATTCTAAGAAGGCTGCCAAAGCACAGGTGTCGAGAGCAGAAGTGATGAGGAACAGGAACCCTGCACTGATCACCTGGCTGGCCTGTACTATGAATGATGGCTAGTATCGTGAATTAATTTACACTGACTATTTGCCCAGGACAATAAAGAGCTAAATGTTGGTGACTTGTCAATTGGTGACACCTGAACAGTGCTGCTCAGTTGCTGCAGTAATGTCCAGTGTGAGCATGTATTAGACTGAACCATGATTCTTGCCTCTGCCTCTTGGTCTAATTATGGTTCTTGTTCAAATACTGGATAGCCCAGTGCTCCTGGCTGGGGGTTTCGCAGTTCTGGAGTTACACACAGCTGCTGAGCTCTGATATATTCTGTGGTTTTACTTGGAATTGCTGAAGTGTGTACCAGGAGAGATGATGACTAATCTTCGAAGGTTAGCTTAACGGGGCTCGTAGCTTTTGGTTGCAGTGTTGCCTTGGTTCATTGTAGTTGGCTTTCAAATTAGCACCATGCCTTTGCAGTGTGTTCAAGGTTCTGCATCACAAAATTAAATTCCCTCCCCTAAATTCAATAAAATCTTGTAAAGTCCACGATTTGCATTGACTAAGGGTATCAAGGGATCTGGAATAAAAGTGGGTAAATGGAGTTCCAGCTCAGCCACGATCTAATTGAAAGGCCAAACAGACTCAACCAGCTCTTGTTCCTGTGTGTGTCGGTATTGGGATGGAACAGAATCAAGCTTGACTGCGAAATTCTCTGCAGTCAAATAGCTTGAAAGTGTTCTATGTGGTCAGTCGGATGGGGCCCGAAGAGCTTTCAGATCATAGAAATCATAGAAACCCCACAGTGCAGAAAGAGGCCATTTGGTCCATCGAGTCTGCACCGACCACAATCCCACCCAGGCCCTACCCCCATATCCCTACATATTTTATCCACTAATCCCTCTAATCTTCGCATCTCAGGACACTGAGGGGCAATTTTAGCATGGCCAATCAACCTAACCCGCACATCTTTGGACTGTGGGAGGAAACCGGAGCACCCGGAGGAAACCCACGCAGACACGAGGAGAATGTGCAAACTCCACACAGACAGTGACCCGAGCCGGGAATCGAACCCAGGTCCCTGGAGCTGTGAAGCAGCAGTGCCAACCACTGTGCTACCGTGCCGCCACAGATGGATAGCAAAACCCAGCAAGTGGCATTGGGGAGGAAGAAGGGAAGTGAGGAGAGATGCATCAAAGTATAAATGAATGGCGTTTGATCTGTGTATGAAGGAGAATTTATTTATCCGTCTATGTCTCACCGTTTACACCATTCTTAATCCCAATCAGCTGCTGTTCAGTCAGACTCCCCCATAAACTGGGATTTAGTGTAGTTTGTCTCTGCTACACTCTGGCATGTGGTTTGTCCTCCCAAGTTTGTGTCTATAGCTATGCAGACGCACACTATTCAGGCTGCTGGTTCCACTTAGCAACGCCTAGATAGAAGTCCTCTTGTTTTCAAAACAAAACTATTTTCACACTTAGGAGAGTACCAGCACGACTGTACTATAATCAGAAATGGTATAAACACAGACCTCTGTTCTGCTCAAGCCATCTTAACCTGATCTTAATTGCTTCTTAAGTTTAGTTTAAAAGGCAAAATATTTTCCTGTAAATACTGCTGAAAGCTGTTACGTGCGTCATTGGTCCTCTTCCTCTTGAGCTGTTTCCAGTTCACTGAATGAGGGAGGATTTGTGCAGCGCCCGAGATGCACCGAATTTGAGATAATGACCTTCGTTGCCATTGGTGTCAGACTGAGCCTTGAATTATTGGTTACAGAATCGATTTGAGTGCTTCTCCAGAGTTTAAATTTCACCCGTCTTCTTTGAATTCAGCCATATTTTGAAATGGATAATTGTCCATGTTCATGAATTGCAGAAAGTCCGTGCGCAGATGCGGCAGGTAGTAACAAAGGCCAATGGGATTTATTGGACTGGAGTAGCGAAGTGTTGTTGCAGTTGTGTAGGGTGTTGGCGAGGCCACATCTGGAGTATTGTGTCCAGTTTTGGTCTCCTTATTTGAGGAAGGATGTTGCGGCATTGGAGGCAGTTCAGAGGAGGTTCACCAGCTTGATTCCGGGGTGAAAGGGTTGACGTATGAGGAGAGATTAAACAGTTTGGGCTTATATTCGTTGGAGTTTAGTAAGGTGAGGGAGGATCTGATCGAGGTATGTACAATTTTAAAAGGGATTGATAAAGGAAATGTAGGCCAAATGTTTCCTCTTGTGGGGCAATCTGGAACAAGAGGTCACAGGTATAGGTTGAGAGGCGGTAGATTTAACACTGAGATGAGGAGAAACTACTTCTCACAGAGGGTGGTGAATTTGTGGATTTGTCTATGTTGGATTACACTGGGACTGGATTGGGTTTGGCTTTGGGTCCCTGTGGTCCAACAGCATCTACGCTCGGAGCCCTCGAGCAACAAGGGGCAACTTGCCTTCCGGATTCCAGCACCTGTGGGAATCTTCTACATCGACCTGGGCAGGGAAACGGGCCTTTAGTTTGAAAACACACCCAAGTGAGTAAAAAGAAAATCACAGTGTCTCCAGCAGTGCCGCATTCTGTCAGTACTGCACTGCAGTGTCAACATAGATTGTGTGCCCAAGTCTCTGGCGTGGTGCTTGATCTGAGCTACTTAAGTTGTAAAGAAGTTTTTTATTTGAACTTTATATATAGTTAGTT
Source organism: Mustelus asterias (assembly GCF_964213995.1). Lineage (NCBI taxonomy): Eukaryota > Metazoa > Chordata > Chondrichthyes > Carcharhiniformes > Triakidae > Mustelus > Mustelus asterias. The sequence continues at coordinate 45,561,236 of NC_135826.1, forward strand.
AATGGGTAAGAGATGATTGATGACGTGAGTCTTTATCTTCTGTCCCTTGGTTCCTGGAGGCCGTGACTCATGCTGACCCATGGTTTCACACCTTTGGACATCCGCCGCAAATTATTCCTACCTGAATTGGGGTAGTAAAAGTGGGAAGGGAGAAGGGCTGTTTCAGTAATGACTCTGTGTCTAAGTGGAAGGATGCAACATGGTACAGAGTCGTACAACAGAAAGTCCCAGGTTAGAGCCACCAATGTTTTCTTTAATTCCCCTTCACAACGCATGGCTGGTTTGCGCACCATGCTTTAAGATTGAAAGAAAGTTTATTTATTAGTATCACAAGTTGGCTTACATTAATACTGCAATGAAGTTACTGTGAAAATCCCCTATCGCCACACTCCAGCGCCTGTTCGGGGACACTGAGGGAGAATTTAGCATGGCCAATGCACCTAACCAGCACGTCTTTCGGACTGTGGGAGGAAACTGGAGCACCCGGAGGAAACCCACGCAGACACAGGGAGAATATGCAGACTCTGTACAGTGAGCCAAGCCGGGAATCGAACCCAGGTCCCTGGCGCTGTGAGGCAGCAGTGCTAACCACTGTGCTACCGTGCCATCCCAGTGCATCTGTGATTTGTGCATGGCTTGTCGATCTCCTGTGCGATGCATTTCCAATTGTTGCGTCACCATGCACTTGTATGACTTCACCAAATGATGTGCGCTGTGCGCTAAATTTACTGATCACAGCCTGGGTGCAGATGAAGCATCAGTCTTTGTGCTCAGTCCAGGGACAGGGAGAGACAGTCGGGCATTTCCCCATCTGATTTGGTTAGCTCATGATTCTGCCGGAGGCACAATGATCGGTGTTGAGAGGTTAGAGGATTGCGAACCCCTTTGCGTTTGAATAACCCTGAGGGCGGCGCGGTGGCACAGTGGTTAGCATTGCTGCCTCACAGTGCCATGGACCCGGGTTCAATTCCTGCCTTGGGTCACTGTCTGCGTGGACTCTGCACGTTCTCCCCGTGTCTGCTCCGGGTGCTCCGGTTTCCTACCACAATCTGAAAGACGTGCTGGTTGGGTGCATTGGCCATGCCAAATTCTCCCTCAGTGTACCGAACAGATGCCAGAGTGTGGCGACTAGGGAATTTTCACAGTAACTTCATTGCAGTGTTAATGTAAGTCTACTTGTGACAAAATAAACTTAAAGCTCATCTGTGGGCTAAAGGATGAAAATGTGGGTTCCTGGAGGAGGCACCCAGTGTTCCTGTATTGTGTTCCAGATGTACATCAGAATTACAGCACTGAACCAGGCCATTCAGCCCATTTGGTCTATGCAGCCCTTTTATGCTGCACATGAACCTTCTCTCACCCTTCCCCCTCAAACCCTACCAGCGTAACGTGTTATTGCTTGCTCCCTTGTCATTATCTGGCTTTCCCCTGAAAAATATGAAGCCTGACCTACTCCCTGTGGAAATTTGTGGAAGAAAGCAGACAACATTCCAGAAACAGTGAAAACATTTGGAGGGACTGGGGGGTGTGGGGAGGGGGGGGTGGAATTTCAGTTCAGCAGCATGTGAATGACGTTTAAAAAATATATAAGTGAGTGATAAGAGAACAAAGAAAATTACAGCACAGGAACAGGCCCTTCGGCCCTCCAAGCCTGCACCGACCATGCTGCCCGGCTGAACTAAAACCCCCTACCCTTCCGGGGACCATGTCCCTCTATTCCCATCCTATTCATGTACTTGTCAAGACATCTCTTAAAAGTCACTATCGTATCTGCTTCCACTACCTCCCCCGGCAATGAGTTCCAGGCACCCACCACTCTCTGTTTAAAGAAATTGCCTCGTACATCTCCTTTAAACTTTTTCCCTTGCACCTTAAACCTAAGCCCCCTAGTAATTGACTCTTCCACCCTGGGAAAAAGCTTCTGACTATCCACTCTGTCCATGCCCCTCATAATCTTGTAGACTTATATCAGGTCACCCCTCAACCTCCGTCGTTCCAGTGAGAACAAACCAAGTTTCTCCAACCTCTCCTCATAGCTAATGCCCTCCATACCAGGCAACATCCTGGTAAATCTTTTCTGCAACCCTCTCCAAAGCCTCCACATCCTTCTGGTAGTGTGGCGACCAGAATTGAACACTATATTCCAAGTGCAGCCTAAACTAAGGTTCTATAAAGCTGCAGCATGACTTGTCAATTTTTAAACTCCGTGCCCTGGCCGATGAAGGCAAGCATGCCTTATGCCTTCTTGACTACCTGATATTTAAGATTGGGGGTGGGGTGGAATGCGGGGGTGGGTGGGGTGGGAGGGGGTGTAGCAGGGTTGGGGGGCAGGGAGGGGTTGGTGTGAAGATCCACCACTGAAGGTCACTGGTTGAGAGCATCTGTTTGTGGCTGATGTGCAGGTTTTTGAAAAATTGGATGATTAATGGTTTCTCTTTGCAAAAATCTCCCTCCCCAGAATTAAGAATCCACTGTATAGTATCAAAACCCAACCAAGAGCCAATCTAGCTTTAGTGGTTCAAGGGGATGGGCTACACACCGGCTTATTTTTTGAAGTTGTTTACGAGGGAGCAGGTAGTTTGCATTAGTGTTAATATTTAACATAGACATGTGCCACAGCTAATGTTGAAAATGGCACGGAAGTACTATAGGGACAGATTTTTTCTTCTGCCGGTCAATTTTCTTTGCTCTCTCCTTTTTTGAAGATGATGGGGTGTGGCTCACCTAGACGACCATCCCTCGTGGACAAGCTATATGGCCACAGCTGAGGGTTTGAGGGAGAGTTTTCAGTCGAGGTTAACCCTAACCTTGCCTGATACAGATGCACACTAATCCTTCCCATTTTAACCTTGGGGAATGGCCTAGTGGTATAATCGCTAGACTCTTAATCTAGAAATTTAGCTAATGTTCTGTGGACCCAGGTTCGAATCCCGCCACAGCAGATGGTGGAATTTGAATTCAATTTAAAAAAAATCTGGAATTAAGAATCTACTGATGACCATGAAACCATTGTTGATTGTTGGAAAAACCCATCTGGTTCACTAATGTCCTTTAGGGAAGGAAATCTACCGTCCTTATCTGGTCTGGCCTACATGTGACGCCAGAGCCACAGAAGAGTGGTTGACTCTCAACTGCCCTCCAAGGGCAACTAGGGATGCGCAATAAATGCTGGCCAACCAGTGATGCCCACATCCCACGAATGAATAAAAAAACCTGAGGCTAGTTTTAGTATCCCAATTGGGGTCTAGATTGTATCGTAGCCCCTTCTTCCTTAGTTCCCTGTCTGAAGGCAGGTCTGGCCCAAAGCCTCATGATCTATGCAAAGGAGACAGCTTCCCAACTCCACCACATCTGGAATGGAGATTGAACCCCGTGCTGTTGTCGCCAATCGGATCCACACTGGCTGAGAGACTACTGGCCCCTTGAATGGCAGCATGTACGTTGTTGTCTGGAGCTATGGATTGTGATGGTAGAGGCTCCGATTTTCTTTCCATCACATGGCTGACCAGGAATCTCTCCTGATCATACCACCCGAGAGTGGCATCTGTTGGAAGGATTTGCAGATTGATTGGCAACCTGTTTGGCTGTGTTATGAACGCTCTTTCTTTGGCTGTCAAGTCCTGGAGCGGGGCCTAAACCCTGAGCTTCTGTCTCCGAGTAAGAGTTTTAACAACACCAGGTTAAAGTCCAACAGGTTTATTTGGTAGCAAATGCCATTAGCTTTCGGAGCGCTGCTCCTTCGTCAGATGGAGTGGAAATCTGCTTCAGAGGCAGAGACATTACCCAATGTGTCCATGGACCTTCCCTTTGATATGCTACTGCTAATGGGGTGGCACAGTGGTTAGCACTGCTGCCTCACGGCGCCAGGGACTGGGGTTCGATTCCGGCCTCGAGTGACTGTGTGGAGTTTACACGTTCTCCCTGTCTAAGCAAGGGTTTTCCAGGGAGCTCCGGTTTCCTCCCACAGTCCAAAGATATGCGGGTTAGGTTGATTGGCCATGCTAAATTGTCCCTTCGTGTCAGGGGATTAGCAGGGTAAATTTACGGGGATAGGGCCTGGATGGGATTGTTGTTGGTGCAGGCTGGATGGGCCAAATGGCCTCTTTCTGCACTGTTGGGATTCTATGAAACATCCCAGGGCACTTCACAAGAGCATTATAAAACAAAATATGACATCAAGCCACAGAAGGAGATGTTAGGTCAGGTGACCAAAAGCTTGGTCAAAGAGGTCGTTTTTAAGGAATGTCTTGAAAAAGAAAAGTGAGGCACAGAAATAGAGAGGGGTTGGGAGGAAATTCCAGACCTTGGACACCAGGCAATTGAAGGCAAAGTCACCAATGATGGAGCAATTAAAATCACAGATGGTAAAGAAGACAGAATTAGGGGAGTGCAGATATCTTGGCGGTGGAGGAATTTACTGAGATAGGGAGAAGAAGCAAGGCCATGAGGGATTTGAAAACAAGGATGGGAACTTTAAAATCAAACTTTATTTTAAATGTTATAAACTTTACATTTACAGTAAAGAATGCTGAAACTAGATCCAAGAGGCAATAAGCTAAATGAACCAAATACTTATCAGGAGGCTGCAGCTGAAACATGGAACTGCCCATGATTTTCCCCTTGACCACATCCATCTGACCTTCCAAATAAATTGAAACTCCCTTCTCAATGAAACAGCTGTGTCCCTGGCACAGATTGGATGTTATTGGTTATCACTGGTGGTTACACTGGCTGTAGGCCAGGTATCCAACACGTCAAAATTTCACTAATAATGATTTGCGAATGTCTTAAAACCACCATCATTGCGACAGTCAACAGACTGCAGCCTTGGCACAAGGGCACTGCATTCACCCGGAGAGTTGCACAATCCTAACCTGTTGACACCAATCAGGAGGTGACTCCAGTTTAAGAGGTCCAGCTCATGAATTGGAGGCAGTTACGATGGAAAATAAAAGCAGAGGTGGGCCATTCAGCCCTTTGAGCCTGCTCCGCCATTCATTTCGATCATGGCTGATCATCCTGACCCTGCCCCCCCCCCCCGCCAATCCCTCAATCCCCCTAGCCCCAAGAGCTATATCTAATTTCTTCTTGAAATCGCACAACGTCTTGGCCTCAACTACTTTCTGTGGTTGTGAATTCCTCAGAAGTTACGTACGAAGGACACTTGCGCAATACTGAAGCAGCCAGCATAATTAAAAACACCACGCACCCCGGACATTCTCTCTTCCACCTCCTTCCATCAGGACAAAGATACAAAAGTCTGAGGTCACGTACCAACCGACTCAAGAACAGCTTCGTCCCTGCTGCTGTCAGACTTTTGAATGGACCTACCTCGCATTAAATTGATCTTTCTCTACACCCTAGCTATGACTGTAACACTACATTCTGCACTCCTTTCCTTCTCTATGAACGGTATGCTTTGTCTGTATAGCGTGCAAGAAACAATACTTTTCACTGTATATTAGTACATGTGACAATAAATCAAATCACATCAACGATGAATTCTCAGGACCATCCTGTGAGCGACTGCACACCCCGAGGAACCACATGACCTGACCTCCGAAAGAGGTCAGAAGAGGTCAATAACCCAGAAGGAACATAGCGGTCAGCACCCATCAACAGGATCATGCAACAAAAAAAGTACAGGAAAGTTTAGAAATCTGATGAGAGTTGGAAACTCTTGGGGAATTCTGGCCATAAATAAATTCAGTTTGACTACCTGCTGCATAATCTAAAAGCAATGCAAATGTGCCAGCACAGATCAGCACGCGTTGTTTAATCTCATAGAATCTCTGCAGTGCAGCCATTCGGTCCATCGAATCTGCCCCATCTCTCTGACAGGCCCTCACCTCCGCACTATCCCTGTAACCCTACGCATTTCCCATGGTTAATCCATCTAATTTACACATTTTGGGACACTAAGGAACAATTTAGCATAGCCAATCCACCTAACCTGCAACTCAAATAATGTATTGAAAGATATTAACCTGTGCTATACCTAATGAAGTGTCAAATTTGAACTATTATGTAATGCATCTTTTTACAAATTTGATGAATAGGATTAAAAAACTAGCCCACTCCACCTCCATCCCACTTGGGAAAGGAGTGTTTTAGCAAGCACATGCACAATGGGAGCATAGCTTAAGAGCAAAATCATGAAGAACAGGGAGAGGAAAATAGTTCGGTGGCACAGTGATTAGCACTGATGCTTCACAGCGCCAGGGACCTGGGTTCGACTCCCAGCTTGGGTCACTGTCTGTGTGGAGTTTGCACGTTCTCCCCGTATCTGCGTGGGTTTCCCCTCTCAGTCCAAAGATGTGTGGGTTAGGTGGATTGGTCGTGCTAAAGTGCCCCTTAGTGTCAGGGGGACTAGCTGGGGTAAATGCATGGGGTTATGGGGATAGGGCCTGGGTGGGATTGTGGTCGGTGCAGACTTGATGGGCCGAATGGCCTCCTTCTGCACTGTAGGATTCTATGATCTCAACGCTGCCCTTCGAATCGAACCTCAAGAGCACCCCCTCATAAATAAACAAGGTTCTTTAAGAGTCTGCACCAGGGCACACTCGCTGCAAGCTGAACCACAGAAACTAGAAGCAGGAGCAGGTCATTCGGCCGTTTTGAGCCTGCCCCACCAAAACATTTGTGTGTTGAGCAAACAAAAATGAGACTGCTGAAAATTTTGACGGCAATTTGAATTTTGCCGTCTTTCCATCTTGTCACAGTGACAGGGTGAGCTGGCACTAGGTGAGAGGGGCTTCAGGTGAAGCACAGACACACAGGTACAAACATAGGCAGGTGGGCCAACCAGTTATTGTGCTTGTAGACTCCATGCAATTGTGAAGCACAGATACGCCAGGAAGAGTAAGCAGAGCCCAACGGGTACTCGATTCAGCCTGGAGTCAATTCCAGCTCACTGTTTCTCTGCTGCTCAATGTACATATGGGTCTAAATTCACAGCTTGCCAGCACTGGTATAACTTGGCGGTGGGAGATGGGGGTGGAGTGCTAGTGCAGTATAGCTGCTTTTAATTCAACTTCCGAGAATCTGGTGTCTGTGAGCCAGCGCCCTGTCCGTTATGCCATCAAATCAGCTATCAACAGTCGAGCAGCAGAACTATGAATTCGAAGATACGAGAGTTCTTCAAATCCCTCAGTGAAAGAATGGTGTCAGAGGGCAATGAGTTAAGAAAAATGAAAGCAACATAATCACAACCACATGGAATGATTTTCTGCTACGTTTTTTTTTAATTGAGAGCAGCCATCATTCAAATTGTTGCTCAGGATTAAACTCCTTGACGAGGAGTTACGCAGTACCCCTGGGTCACACCAGGCAAGTATGGAAACTTAATTGGCACAGTTGCAGTCAAGCTGGAACACAGAGTCCTCAGCATCTTGCGCAGCAGCCAAACCAGCCTTCCAAAGAGCCAATGAGGATGGCGTGAAGTATCTCACCAAAAACAGCTCAGTGTTCCACACAACTATTTTCCTCTCCCCGTTCTTCAGCCATAAAAGTCACCCACTAACTTAATATAAAAGTTTGGACGCGATGCTGTGCAGTTAACTGCATCGTACGCAATTCACAATTCATTCTCTGCTCCCTCCCCCCAGCATTCTTGAAAATTCAACATAGAAGCCCAGTGCTTCGAAAGTGCTGTTGTAAAATAGTCATCGGGATGAGAGTAGGACATTCAACTCCACAAGCCTGTTCCAGCACTGAGTGGGTGCACGATCAACCCTCCTGTCCTCTATATCCTTTAACACCTTTGGTTAGGCAAAATCCATCAATCACAGATTTTAAATTAACATTTATCAAGGCTATTAAGATTATAATTTGCTTTTAGAATATTAAATCAGCACTAATGAAAACTGATTGATTGATTGTATGATGTCCTAAAAGAACAAATTATCAACGTATGTTTAATTTCAGACAAGTTTATTGATGGCATATTACTGTGCTTGTACAGTGATTAATTTACAATACAGAATTCCTCCCAAAATGGAGGCATTGAATGGTGGCACTCAATATCTGAAAAGAAACAACTTATATTTATATGCCACCATTCACATCCTCAGCACATCCCAATTAATTACCTTTAACTTTAATCGTCCTTGTACTTTCTCAGAAGACTAAGGAAATTTGGTGTGTCCACTGCGACTCTCACCAACTTTTTACAGATGCACCATCAAGGATTCCAGACACTCTCTCTTCACCACCACCTGTCGGAAAATTGATGCAAAAGTCTGAGGACACGCACCAACTGACTCAAGAGCAGCTTCTTCCCTGCTGCCATCAGACCTTTGAATGGACCGACCTCGCATTAAGTTGATCTTTCTCTACACCCTAGCTATGACTGTCACGCTACATTCTGCACTCTCTCGTTTCCTTCTCTATGAACGGTATGCTTTGTCTGTATAGTGTGCAAGGAACAATACTTCTCACTGTGTCCCAGTATCTGTGACAATAAATCAAATCAAAAGGTAGGCAAACACGACATGACAAAGTTTATTTATTTGTATCACAAGTAGTCTTACATTAACACTGCAATGAAGTTACTGTGAAAATCTCCCAGTTGCCACACCCTGGTGCCTGTTCGGGTACACAGAGGGAGAATTTAGCATGGCCAACGCACCCGGAGGAAACCCACGCAGACATGGGGAGAATGTGCAGACGCCGCACAGACCTTCACCCAAGCCAGACACTGTGCCACCATGTTTCATTACGTTAAAGTAACTATATAAATATAAGCCGTAATTTCCTCGTTCACAGTTAACCGCAGAAACCCTTTGCACACCCTTGCAGGTGAGTGATGTTAAACCAGCACTCGGAATATATCGCTGCTGGTGTGAAGCATTACAGAGCAAGGCTCCATACTTGGAAAGTCACTCGCCATCCTGACTCGGGAATGTATTGGCCATTCCTTTACTGTCGCTGGGTCAAAATCCTGGAAGTCTCTCCCCAACAGCACCTAGCTTCAACATGGCGACCACCACCTTCTCAAGGGGCAATTTGGGATGGGCAATAATACTAGCCTAGCCAGTGATACCCACATTCTGTAAATGAATGCAAAACGAAAAGCTAGTGTCCAACATTTACTTTCTTGTGGTGATTTCCGGCTTCTGCTGTTTTTTTTTGTCTGCAAGATAGATATGGATGAGGAAACCCTTCAGTCAGTCTCACTTACCCAGAAGAGGAAAGGGGACTCTTCCACAGTTTCTTGAGTAGTGTTGTCCCTCGCTGCTTCGGAGTCCATTTGTGTGTTAATCACTGCTTGGTGAAGAAGGACTTTACATCTATCCCTCCACCGCCCCCATCACCCTGCCAGCTTGAAACTTGCCTTTTGGCCACTTTATAATCTGTGTCTTTAGAGATTGGGTTGACTGGACCTGTGAATTTAGAAGAATGAGGGGGGATCAAATTAAAATGTATAAAATTCTAACAGACTGGATGCAGGGATATTGTTTCCTTTGGATGGAGGATCTAGAACAAGGGGCCACAGTCTCAGGATATGTGAGCGGCCATTTAAGAATTGAGATGAGGAGAAACTCCTTCACTCAGAGGGTGGTGAACCTGTGGAATTCTCGAGCACAGAAGGCAGTGCAGACCAATTTACTGCCTATATTTAAGAAGGAAATAGATTTCTGTACTCAAAGCATCAAGGGATATGAGGAGAGCGCAGGAGTATGATGTTGAGATAGAGGATCAGCCATGACCATGTCATAACATAAGAACTAGGAGCAGGAGTAGGCCATCTGGCCCTTCGAGCCTGCTCCGCCATTCAATAAGATCATGGCTGATCTTTTTGTGGACTCAGCTCCACTTACCCGCTCGCTCACCATAACCCTTAATTCCTTTACTGTTCAAAAATGTATCCTTGCCTTAAAAACATTCAATGAGGGAGCCTCAACTGCTTCACTGGGCAGGGAATTCCACAGATTCACAACCCTTTGTGTGAAGAAGTTCCTCCTCAACTCAGTCCTAAATCTGCTTCCCCTTATTTTGAGACTCTGCCCCCTAGTTCTAGTTTCACCCGCCAGTGGAAACAACTTCCCTGCTTCTATCTTATCTATTCCCTTCATAATCTTATATGTTTCTATAAGATCTCCCCTCATTCTTCTGAATTCCAATGAGTATAGCCCCAGTCTACTCGGTCTCTCCTCATAAGCCAACCCTCTCAACTCTGGAATCAATCTAGTGAATCTCCTCTGCACCCCCTCCAGTGCCAGTATATCCTTTCTCAAGTAAGGAGATCAAAGCTGTACACAGTACTCCAGGTGTGGCCTCACCAGCACCTTATACAGCTGCAACATAACCTCGCTGTTTTTAAACTCCATCCCTCTAGCAGTGAAGGACAAAATTCCATTTACCTTCTTAATTACCTGCTGCACCTGCAAACCAACTCCTTGAGATTCCTGCACAAGGACACCCTGGTCCCTCTGCACAGCAGCATGCTGCAATTTTTTACCATTTAGATAATAGTCCATTTTGCTGTTGTTCCTACCAAAATGGATGACCTCACATTTGCCAAGATTGTACTCCATCTGCCAGACCCTCGCCCACTCACTTAGATTATCTATATCCCTTTGCAGACTTTCAGCGTCCTCTGCACACTTTGCTCTGCCACCCATCTCAGTGTCATCTGCAAATTTTGACACATTACACTTGGTCCCCAACTCCAAATCATCTATGTAAATCGTAAACAATTGCGGTCCCAACACTGATCCCTGAGGCACTGATCCCTGAGATGTTGAATGGCAGAGCAGGGTCGGATGACCTACTCCTCGTATTTTCTATGTTTCTATGTGTTATCTTGTCTAGACATGATCTAATCTGTAATATTTTGGATCTACCTTTCCTATATTGCCGAATATCAAAGAGTCCAATCTCTGTGCTTCCCTGCCGAGGGTGAGAGGTGCATGTTTCTTCAGGCTTTCCTCAAATCTCGGCCCAGAAATCAAGGCTGATGTCCCAGGGCAGTACAGGCGGAGTACTGCACTGTTGGAGGTGCCGTTTTTCAGCCGAGACATTAAACTGAGGTCTGCCTACTCACTCACGTGGATACGAAAGATCACATGGCACCATTATTTAAGAGCCAGGCAATATTTATCCCTTAATCAACATCATTATTCAGGATCTAGGTTAAGATCTTGCTCCCATATAAATTAGGCGCTTTTCATAGGATGGAATTTACCAGGATGGCAGCAAAATAGAAACATTTGCTGTTCTTAATTGGCTTCAGATTAAAATGTGACAAGTTCAAATTTTGTAACAGAAAGAGCAGTTGCGAATAAACTTCTGTAGCATCCTGTATGTTGCCATTATATGTGATGGTTGACGTGTGAGATTTTCATTCTGTACCTTCTCAATCTACAGGAAGATGTCTCATGTACAGAGTTTGCGCTTCAGTATTTGAATTGTGTTGACAGCAGTACGATATGCTGATTCTTACCAATGACCTATTTAGGACAGTGTTTGTGATAATGCTGCTATTAGCTGCAAGTTCCGGGCCCAAGAATCTTCAATGGTTATGGCAGTACCGCGGATGAATTTTCCAAGGATGGGTCTGGTTTAAGAAAAAAAACAGTAAGAATTCTCACATCACCAGGTTAAAGTCCAACAGGTTTATTTGGCAGCACTAGCTTTCAGAGTGTCGCTCCTTCATCAGGCGAGTGAAGAAGGAGCCTGAGACTCCGAAAGCTAGTGCTGCCAAATAAACCTGTTGGACTTTAACCTGGTGTTGTGAGACTTCTTACTGTGCCCACCCCAGTCCAACGCCGGCATCTCCACATTAAGAAAAAAAAAGTTAGTCTGTGCCCTGAGCAAACCTCAAAAGGTTGTTTGTCTCAGGTGTTGCTGTGGCCTTTGTAAGGACTTGTGTTTGGACTTGGAACATCATAAACATAGGAGTAGGATTAGGCCTTTTGGTCCTTCGAACCTGCTCCAACATTCTATAACATCGTGGTTGAGCTAGTTGTGGTCTCAACTCCACCTTCCTGCCTGTCCCCCCATAACTTTAACTCCCTTGCCCATCTAAAAATCTGTCCAGTTCTGTTTTGGATAAATTCAATGGTCCAGCCTCCACTCCTTTCGGGGAAGAGAATTCCACACACCAGCAACCCTTTGGGAGAAAAAAATTCTCCTCCTCTCTGTCTTCAAAGGGAGACCTCTTAAACTATGTCCACGAGTTTTAGTCTCCCCCACACGAGGAAACATCTTCCCTGTAATCCACCCTATCAAGTCCCGTCAGGATCATAAATGTTTCAACAAGATCACCCCTCATTCTCCTAAACTCCAATAGCTATAGCCTCAACCTTTTTCAACCTTTCTTCGTAAGACCGCTTTGTAAATTAAAGTTTATTTATTAGTCACAAGTAAGGCTTACATTAACACTGCAATGAAGTTACAGTCCGGCGCCTGTTCGGGTCAATGCACCTAACCAGCACGTTTTTCAGACTGTGGGAGGAAACCGGAGCACCCGGAGGAAACCCATGCAGACACGGGGAGAACGTGCAAACTCCACACAGACAGTGACCCAAGGCGGGAATCAAACCTGGGTCCCTGGCGCTGTGAGGCAGCAGTGCTAACCACTGTGCCGCCCAGTTTTGGTGTCCTTATCTGAGGAAGGATGTCCTTGCTAGAGAGAATGCAGTGAAGGTTTACCAGGCTGATTCCTGGGATGGCAGGTCTATCATGTGAGGAAAGGCTAAGTCGGTTAGGATTATATTCACTGGAGTTTAGAAGAGTGAGAGGGGAATCTCATAGAAACTTAGAAAATTCTAACAGGGTTAGAGAGGGTAGATTCAGAAAGAATGTTCCCAATGGTGGGGGAGTCCAGAACTAGGGGTCATAGTTTGAGGGTAAGGGGTAAACCGTTTAGAACTGAGGTGAGGAGAAATTTCTTCACCCAGAGGGTGGTGAATGTGTGGAATTCACGCCCACAGAAAGTAGTTGAGGCCAAAACGTCATGTGATTTCGAGAAGAAATTAGATATAGCTCTTGGGGCTAAAGGGATCAAGGGATGTGGGAGGAAGGGGGGGAATCAGGATATTGACTTTGATGATCAGCCATGATAATGAATGGCGGAGCAGGCTCGAAGGGCCGAATGGCCTCCTCCTGCTTCTAGTTTCTGTTATCTCCTTCATCCCAGATTTCTTCACACCAGGGTGGAGAACTGATGGGAACTCGGTGTATCGTTCTAGAGCGTGGCACGCAACATTATGTTGGCTGAAATCGGCCTATGTTTTTATCCAATAACTTAGCAACCGCAGTTGAACTTTTTCTGTCCGTAAAATAGATTCAAGTGTTCTGAATGATTCCTGGTTTCCTGTCATTGTGGTGATAGAGGAAGCTTTTATGTGTTGTTTTGTTGGGAGGTTAGCTGCCAGTTTGAGTGCTGAATGAAGGAAGGCAAAGTGGTGCATTTGTTTAATTTTAGATTCTCCAATGTAAACTAGCAACCAGTGCCGTTCCCAGCCTGGAGGATTGAGTCGTGGCATGAAGCCCATCCTCATAATGGTCACCTTTTTTTTTTCCGATTCCTCTTTTGTGTGGCAGGAAATGTCATGATCTCTCAAATGTTTTCCCACATGGGGGTCATTGCAGGAGCTGTGAGACACTGTACACTCTGGGTCATGTGCTGCACTTGTATTGGGAAATGTGATCTCATGTTGTAACGAGTGTTTTTCAAAACACAACTTTGCACTGTTGCTAGGTACGCTGGGCTTAGTCCTTTGTTACAGGAAATTTGGTATCAAAGTGCTATTTCATATGGAATTGAGCAAGAATAAAAGGGCAGGCTGGCTGATAATAGAACAAAACCCAAAGGTCATTCATTGCTGACAGTTCCCTGTTTGAAAAGGCGGAACACGCAAAAATCTGTTGTATTAATCTCGAGCCATTTCTGAGAGATTTTAACATTGCATTTAGCTGCTCCATTTCCCCGCTTTGTTTAATGTTGCCCGAGTGTGTGTTTAAAGTGGTGTAGTTTTGTAATTGGATAAGAGGATCTGGGATTGCATGTCATGAGTTCTGTCCTGTGGCAGCATCACCCCCCCATATTTTGGGTGGTGTTGGGGTTGTTGTTTTTTTTGGTGTGGTGGTGTTTTTGGTGAGGCTTTGGGGTTTTCTTTGGTGGGGGCTATTTTGGGTGAAGTGTTGGGGTTGTTGTTGTTTTTGGTGGCGGGGCTGTTTTTGGTGAGGTTTCGGGGTTATTTTTGGTGGGGGCTATTTTGGGTGAAGTGTTGGGGTTGTGAAGGGTAGGTCGTGCCTCACGAACTTGATCGAGTTTTTCGAGGAAGTGACGAAGATGATTGATGAGGGTAGGGCAGTGGATGTTGTCTACATGGACTTCAGTAAGGCCTTTGACAAGGTCCCTCATGGCAGACTGGTGCAGAAGGTGAAGTCGCATGGGACCAGAGGTGAGCTGGCAAGGTGGATACAGAACTGGCACGGCCATAGAAGTGGAGATGCCGGCGTTGGACTGGGGTAAACACAGTAAGAGTTAAAACTCTTACTCGGTCATAGAAGACAGAGGGTAGCAGTGGAAGGGTGTGTTTCTGAATGGAGGGCTGCAACAAGTGGTGTTCCTCAGGGATTAGTGCTGGAATCTTTGCTGTTTGTAATATATATATAAATGATTTGGAGGAAAATGTAACTGGTTTGATTAGTAAGTTTGCGGACGACACAAAGGTTGGTGGATTTGTGGATAGCGATGAGGACCATCAGAGGATACAGCAGGATGTAGATCAGTTGGACGGAGAGATGGCAGATGGAGTTTAATCCGGACAAATGTGAGGTAATGCATTTTGGAAGGTCTAATACAGATAGGAAATATACAGCAAATGGCAGAACCCTTAGGAGTATTGATAGGCAAAGGGATCTAGGTGTACAGGTACACAGGTCACTGAAAGTGGCAATGCAGGTGGAGAAGGTAGTCAAGAAGGCATACGGCATGCTTGCCTTCATCGGCCGGGGTATTGAGTTTAAAAATTGGCAAGTCATGTTGCAGCTTTATAGAACCTTAGTTAGGCCGCACTTGGAATATAGTGTTCAATTCTAGTCACCACACTACCAGAAAGATGTGGAGGCTTTGGAGAGGGTACAGAAAAGATTTACTAGGATGTTGCCTGGTATGGAGAACATTAACTACGAGGAGAGGTTGGAGAAACTTGGTTTGTTGTCACTGGAGCGATGGAGGTTGAGGGGAAACCTGATAGAAGTCTACAAGATTATGAGAGGCATGGACAGAGTGGATAGTCAGAAGCTTTTTCCCAGGGTGGAAGAGTCAATTACTCGGGGGCATAGGTTTAAGGTGCGAAGGGCAAAGTTTAAAGGAGATGTACGAGGCAGAGTTTTTACACAGAGGGTGGTGGGTGCCTGGAACCCGTTGCCGGGGGAGGTAGTGGAAGTGGATACGGTAGTGACTTTTAAGGGGCATCTTGACAAGTACATGAATAGGATGGGAATAGAGGGATATGGTCCCCAGAAGGGTAGGGGGTTTGAGTTAAGTTGGGCAGCATGGTCGGTGCAGGCTTGGAGGGCCGAAGGGCCTGTTCCTGTGCTGTAATTTGTTCTTTGTTGTTGTTGTTTTTGGTGTGGGGCTGTTTTTGGTGAGGCGTTGGGGTTATTTTTGGTGGGGGCTGTTTTGGGTGGTGTTGGGGTTGTTTTTAGTGTGGGGGTGTTTTTGGTGAGGCGTTGGGGTTATTTTTGGTGGGGGCTATTTTGGGTGGTGTAGTTGTTTTTCGTGTGGGGGTGTTTTTGGTGAGTTGGGGTTATTGTTTTTTGGTTGGGGGGATGTTATCGGTGAGGTGTTGGGGTTGTTGTTTTTGGTGTGGGGTGGTTTTGGTGAGGGGTTGGGGTTATTTTTGGTGGGGGCTGTTTTGGGTGAAGTGTTGGGGTGGTTGTTTTTGGTGGTTGGGGAGGTGTTTTTGGTGAGGAGTTGGGGTTATTGTTTTTGGTTGGGGGGGGGGTGTTATCGGTGAGATGTTGGGTTGTTGTTGTTTTTGGTGGCGGGTGGGGAGGGAGGTTGTTGTCGGTGAGGCATTGTGCATGGTATTGAACTATCAAGTGCAACAGCAGGCAATATCCTTCCAGCTGTGTTTGATTCATGCATTGTATCATCCCTACATTTTAATTATAGTCTATGACAGAAGCATCCAAGCCTTTTGTCTTTGTGGACCACTTACCCGTATTTGATTCAACTGAACAAGCAGCAGGAGGAGACTCATAAACCAGTGCCCTAGTTACCTTGCATGAATATCGAGTCATAGAGAAAATGGGCATGAGGCCATTCAGCCCTTTGAGTCTGCTCCGCCATTCATTATGATTGTGGCTGATCATCCAACTCCGATGCCTGATTCCCCCCCCCCCAATATCCTTTGATCCCCTTTGTCTCAAATGCTATATGTAACTGCTTCTTGAAAATGTTCAATGTTTTGGCCTCAACTGCTTTCTGTGGGAGTGAATTCCACAGGCTGACCGCTCTCTGGGTGAAGAAATTTCTCCTCACCTCTGTCCTAAATGGTCTACCCTGTATCCTCAGACTGTGACCCCTGGTACTGGACACCCTCACCATCAGGAACATCCTTTCTGCATCTACCCTGTCTAGTCCTGTTAGAGTCATGACCAGGTCTTGATTCTTGGTGTTCTGATTAACCATTTATCTGCCAGCAATGGAACTGCATCAAGAGCACCCCTTTCCAGTCAGGGGTGATATTTAGTCCTAAGGTTTGAGTTAAGTGTCAGCCAAGGCTCAGTGGGTATCACTCTTGTCTCAGAGTCAGAGGTTGTCGTGGGTTCCACTTCAGGACCTGAGCTGAAAGCTCAATGCTGGCACTTCAGTAAGCACGGTGCTGGAGTGGTAGGAGTGTTCCGCTTGTCTGAGACGCTGTCTTTGTGGTGAGCCATTGCAGCGAGGCTCCATTTGCCCCCTCGGGCAAAGACAAAAGATTCCATAGTGTTATGTTGAAGAAGAACAGAGGAGTTCTCCCCAGTGTCCTGGCCAATATTTAAGCCTTAATCGACATCTCAAAAAAGCAGATTGTGCTGTTTATGGGATCTTGCTGTGCACCACATGACTGCCACATTTCTCACATTACAACAGTGGCTACACTGCAAAAGTACTTTATTGGCTGCAAAGTGTTTTGCAACACACTTGTGCTCATGAAAGGTGCTATATAAATTTAAATGACTTTTTTTGACTTCCCACCCTTTCACGGATCTCGTACGTGCCTGAAATTACTGTACTTTTGAAAGTACAATAGTTTCAATACTGGGGAGGCGATGGCCTTGTGGTGTTATCGCTAGTCTATTAATCTAAAAACTCAGCCAATGTTCGGAGGACCGGGTTCGAATCCCGCCACGGCAGATGATAGAATTTAAATTCAATAAAAAATATCTGGAATTAAGAATCTACTGATGACCATGAAACCATTGTCGATTGTTGGAAAAACCCATCTGGTTCACTAATGTCCTTCAGGCAAGGAAATCTGCCATCCTTACCCAGTCTGGCCTACATGTGACTCCAGAGCCACAGCAATGTGTTTGAATCTCAACTGCCCTTTGGACAAGGGCAACTAGGGATGGGCAATAAATGCTGGCCAGCCAGCGATGCCCATGTCCCACGAATAAATTTTTTAAAAAAATTTTGTGCAGGACGTTGAGATCTCTCTCACACAGTGCTATATAAATGCAGTGTATGTTATTGTTTAATTTAATTCACTTCAGTTGTACCTATGGGTTTTCTTTAAGTGGAAAAATGAAAAAAAAGCTTGAGGCCATGCTTTTGTCACCATGGTGATTTCTTCTATGTTCTTTCTGCAAGCTTCGAGCTACGTTTATTGCTTTGGTCCAGAGAATTTGTCTTGCATAAATTTTTGGATATTGGGGTGGGCGCAATGGTATCTTCACACTGTTCAATGAATTTCCTGTTCCATTAGGGCGGCACAGTGGTTCGCACTGCTGCCTCACAGCGTCGGGGGACCCAGATTTGATTACAGCCTTGAGTCACTGTCTTTGTGGAGTTTGCACGTTCTCCCATTGTCTGCGTGGGTTTCCTCCGGGTGCTCCTGTTTCCTGCCACAGTCCAAAGATATGCGGGTTAGGTTGTTTGGCCGTGCCAAATGGCCCTGTCGTGTCAGGGGGACTAGCAGGGTAAATACATGGGGTTATGGGGGTAGGGCCTGGGTGGGACTGTGGTCGGTGCAGGCTCGATGGGCCGAATGGCCTCCTTCTGCACTGTAGGGATTCTATGATTCAATGGGGTACGTGGAGAGAGCTTAGGACAAGTGTCTTCACTTAAGGTTGTTTGTGCGTGGAATGCTTTATCACAGGGTGTGGTGAGGCATTTTTGTGTAGGCAAATTGGGTAAATATTTTGAAATGGATGGAAGGTAGTGACGGTAGAGCACTGTTGTTAGGTTGCTAGTAAACTGGTTGGATTGAATGGCCTCTTCCTCTGCTGTGAGGGTGAAAGGAACATTGAGATCAAATTGGGGGAGAAGGAAATGGGAAAGCAACACTTGCACAATTGTTACGGAACCGGTTTAAGAGAATTAGAGGATCAATTAGTAATGTAATAGCAGGTGCAAGGCTCATGCATTCATGTGGTTGTTCACAAGACTGGCACCCGATCTTTTAATACCTGGGCTAACTGGAAATAACGACTGTGCTTTCATGATATGTTTATGCTTTGTGAGCAAGAAAGGATTCATGACCTCTAACTGACTGTGTTACAGAATAAAAGCAACCTGATAAACGTGGAGATGCCAAGAGAAACCAAACTTTAATTTTGTTAAGTTCTGACGGCTTGCTTAAGTGTGTGCAGTGCAGGCAAGTTATAAATTTAATTAGTGATATCAAATTGCTGATAACCTATTCAGCATTCTCACCCTGGATCTCTCTGCCAAATGCAGCTCCCTCTGAACCTCCAGGCCCTGAAAATCCTGACAAAACAAACAGGACTGCAAGTAGAAATAGACCTGCAGCTACCTAACTTTAATGGGGGGTTATATTGAAGGAGAAAGGATTTGTCCATTTCCCCCACCATCCTGGCTTGTGAAAAGCTGCGAGGGCGGCACGGTGACAGAGTGATTAGCACTGCTGCCTTATAGCGCCAGGGACCTGGGTTCGATTCCCGGCTCGGATCACTGTCTGTGCGGAGTCTGCACATTCTCCCCGTGTCTGCGTGGGTTTCCTCCGGGTGCTCCGGTTTCCCCCCACAGTCCGAAAGACGTGCTGGTTAGGTGCATTGGCCGTGCTAATTTCTCCCTCAGTGTACCCGAACTGGCACCGGAATGTGGCGACTGAGGGATTTTCACAGCAACTTCATTGCAATGTGACTAATAAATAAAATCTTTAAAAACTTTAAATCAAGGCTTAATGGTAATTCATACCGGTTTATTCCACGCACAGCGTTGACTTATCAAATAGTTTAAACTAAGCCCCATATAAACAAAGGTACGAGTGACACTGGGTTTGCTGTGTCCCACTCCAGGATTTGAGTATATAATCTCGGCGGGCGCTCCAGTGCAGTACTGAGGGTCTGCTGCACTGTGAGGTGTTCCCACTCAGGTGAGACATTAAACCAAGGCTGCATCTGCTCTCTCAAATAAACATACAAGATCCCACGGCCACTGTTTGTTTGAAGAAGAGGAAGAGTGTTCTCCCTGATGTCCTGCCCAATATTTGTCCCACAACCAGTACCACTCAAAGTGGATCTCAGTCATTTATCTCATTGCTGTATGTGAGAGGTTGCTGTGAACAAATTGACTGCCATGTTTCCCTCCACGTTACAACACTTCAAAAGCCCCTCATCGTCTGTAGACTGCTTTGGCACACTCGGGGTTTGATGAAAGGCGCTATATAAATGCAAGCTCGTTCTTTGTCTTTTCTGATTTTGATCAAAGGAAAGGTTAACAGTAATTGTAAAATCTCTATACCCATTTGGGCAAAGCATTAAACTTGTGGGGTTAGTTTAAATGTTCAGTGTTGTGACTCACTGGAGGTGTAAATGTTACAGCTATTTATTTTAGCTAATCCTTATTATTTTGTGTCTTTTCCATCTCCTATTCCAAACCTTCACCTTCAGTCAGCTGGCTGCATTGGAGAGCAAAACCTTTTGGCCTCTGTTGTGTAATTGCTTGCTGGCACAGATTCCTCTCTGTCTGGAGCAGTGCACTGCAATCTACAGGCTTTACTGGTGCCCTGTGTCTCCTCCTGACCCTGCCCAATGTGGCTGTTTTGTTTCTTAATATATGCTGTGCTCAAAGTTTTGCTCGGGGCTCCAGTAATTTGTTTAATCCAGCTTTGAAAAACCAAATGACAGTTTGCAGAGAAAAGAAGCATCTGGATACGATGTGTTAAGAACAACAAAAAATGTATATCTATATAGCATTGTTAATATAAAAAAGTTCCCAAAGTGTCTACTTTCTCAGGAGGCTTTCCAGTGACTTCTATAAGAGTCGCAGACAGGATCTGAATTTTGAACCTGGCTGTGAATGGGCCCTTGCAATTGATTTGCCAACCCATGCTCACTAACCTGGTGCATACATGTGCAATGGCAATTAGGTGAAATAATAGTGCTGCCTCTTTTAGTTTTCACTCCAGCATCAGCCACTCTTGTCAAAGCTGAAGGTGTTTAGGGGGAAAGGAGACTGTTTGATCCCCGTATGCAAACTCTTCGAAAACAGTTATCAGATTTTTGAAAGGGCAGTGGTGTCAGAATTGATTAAATACTAGTCCAGGCTCAAGAATTGTCATTGAAATCATTAATTATCAATATCTTAAAAAAGGATAAAAATATTCCTGGATTAACAGAACGTGATTATTTCAGAAAAGGGAAACAAGTTGCTGAAGCTTTACAGTTTGCATTCATCAGGACAAACACAAGAGTACAAAATTTCAAACAATCACGGTATATCGTACAGGAGAAAAGGGTGAATCATAGAATCCCTACAATGCAGACGCAGGCCATCCGGCCCGTTCGAGTCTGCACCGACTCTCCAACAGAGCATCCTACCCAGACCCTAACCCTGTAACCCCACGTATTTACTCTGCTAATCCCTCAACCCCATAGGGGATTCCCTAGGGGATTTTCACTGTGACTTCATTGCAGTGTTAATATAAGCCTGCTTGTGACACTATTAAATTAACTTTAAACTGTAACCTGGGACACTAAGGGGCAATTTAGCATGGTCCAGTCAGCCTAATTCGCACATCTTTTGGAATGTGGGAGGAAACCGGAACACCCGGAGGAAACCCACGCAGGCAGGGGGAGAACGTGCAAATTCCACACAGTCACCTAAGGCCGGAATTCAACCCAGGTCCCTGGCACTGTGAGGCAGCAGTGCTAACTGGTTGGCAAGTTGACTCTGGCTGAAATGCACCTATGGAGAAAACAACAGGCTCTGCAACTCCCAGGTAATTCCAAAAAGGCACAAGGTTTGAACATATTCCTTTTGTTTATGGAGAACAGGTCGCTTTTCTCCTGTAAGTTGTGGTGATCGTTTGAGATTTGGCTTTCCTGCGTTTGCCCCGATGAGTGCAAAACGAAAAGCTTTGACAGGGTGTGTCTCTCATCAGCAATATTCCTAGATTTGTCAGCAGAATGAACAGTAAAGGAATCAAGGGTTATGGGTGAGCGGGCGGGTAAGTGGAACTGAGTCCACGAAAAGATTAGCCATGATCTCACTGAATGGCCGAGCAGGCTCGAAGGGCCAGATGGCCCACTCCTGCTTCTAGTTCTTATGTTCTTAAGGTCCCAATGATCAAGGAAAGAGTTGATAAATTTACCAATGTATCAAAGGAAAAATGAAAATGTGTGTGTGTGTGTGCTGGGAAATAGAAAATGACTAGTTCCCAACACACTATTAACTAGCCCACCCACCACCCCACACCCCACTGCGTATGTTGCTTGCTTGCTTTCAGCACGTCGGCAAGTCTTCCGCATCTCTGCTTGACTGGTTCACACGTAGAGGCCCATTCACAGAGACAACAATATGCCCGCTCAAATCAGGCCATGAATAGAAGGAAGTGACAATGATGTGAGTCACCACAAAGATAAACAAAATTAATAAATGAATCGGCTGATCCATTGGAAATTAGTCAGGAGGAAACGCCATTTACCTCCTCTCTGTTTTACTGCCATTCCCATGGAGACGCTAATATTATTGTGATGGCTGCATTAAAATATTACTGGGAAAGAATCGCTTGGCTTGCAGCAGGATCTGGCTGATCCAATAATGCCGGTCTCCAGAGCGCCCTTACACTTGGCCGTGTTATCAGCAGTTCTCCAGAATTCCTGTGTAACAAAAAAACTGGCTGGTTTTAAGGGGAAACTGTAAATAGCAACAAATATCCGCGTCTGCCGCGATTCCGTATTCGTATTTTAAAATCATGTGGAATGAATGTTTTTCATGTTCTAAGATTTCTATGGAGAGATTACGGGATTTCCAGGTTGTTTTTTGGACAATTTTTTCAAAAGTGACTTCAGTTTTTATTGCTCTCTAACCTCCTAACCTAGGCTGAGGGAGGGTGTAAAGGAAATCTCTTTTTAGTATTGGTTCACACACCTTATATATGTGCACGTGCGCACGTACATACGTACACATACACACACGCGTGTGCACAGACCACTTGACTTTCCATTCTAATGATCTGCTTTATCTCTATCGGGCGGCGCGGTGGCACAGTGGTTAGCACTGCTGCCTCTCAGTGCCAGGAACCCGGGTTCGATTCCTGGCTTGGGTCGCTGTCTGTGTGGAGTTTGCACATTCTCCCTGTGTCTGCATGGGTTTCCTCCCACAGTCCAAAGATGTGCTGGTTAGGTGAATTGTCCATGCTAAATTCTCCCTCGGTGTACCCGAACAGGCATTGGAGTGTGGCGACTAGGGGATTTCCACAGCACCTTCATCGCATGACTTATGACTAATAAACTTTAAACTTTATTTTTTTTCTTCCAAGTCATTTGAAGATCCTCTATTAGTTAATTTGGCACAGACTAAATATTAAAGTGCTTATTAAAAGATTCAGTATTCAAGCTCTGCTTCACTGCAATAATCTATTTTCTGATTTGTTTTTTAGATTTACCAAGTGTAAGCATTTTGCACTTTGCTTTCAGAATTTTGTTTAGTTTGTTGGTTTATTATGGGTTTTTTTTGCCGTGGACATTGAAATGTTAGAGCAAGCTATCGGACATGTTAATTAAAAATGCACCAAAAGTCATGAACAAAACTGAACCTGTGTGCGTTTAATTCTTGGCACTGTGGCGTCATGCCTGCAAGTTAGTGGAGTTCAGGTAAGGATAGCGTTTGATTTAGACTAAAAGAAACACCCACTAAGTCCTGGAAATCTGAGAGAGAAACCAAAGAATGTTGGATATACACAGCAGGCTCTTGTCAGTATCTGGGAAAAGGAAAAAAAGCAGTTTAATTTTTCAGATAGAAACCCCTTTATCAGAACTGGGAAGAAAGGGCCCCATCGTAGGGCAGTCAAAGCAGAGGGGAGGGGAGAACCAGCAATGAAAACCGGGCGAAGGATGCGCACAGCAAGGAGCTTTCAATGGTGGCATTTGCAGAGCTTGCTCCAAGCAGGCTGTGGGAAGGTGCTGAGCAAAAAATGGACCTGAAGCCGAAGAGAGAGGAAAGCAGGAGAAAAAGAGAGGTCAGCTGTGAAGTCAGACCAGAGGGGACTGCAGGTTGCATAGCAGAAAGGTGAGAATCTGCTATTCCCTGAGAGTTGACTGTAGAATATATGACATTACAAAAGATGAAAAATTATTCAGTAGGAACACAAAAGCAAATTTAGGAATGATATCTGCGTGTCCTTATAAAAAGTGACCAATGCATCAAGCCACGGCCTGGATAGCACAAGATGTGGACAATAAAGGTAAAGTTGCCATGGTCCCACATGACCTTACGCTGCTGTCCACTTTGAGGGGGAGAGTTGAATGGTGGTGATTTAACCTGAGAATCACCACACCTTGGGTGAGGGGCAAGGAAGGTTGAGAAAACCATTAAGATCAACATTAAAAAATAGGAGCAGAGTTCTGCCGTTTGGCCTCTCAATGAGATCATGGCTTCTCTGATTGTGGCTTCAACTCCAGTTTCCTTCCTGTGAACCATAACCTTCCACAGTCCTGTACATCAACAATCTATCTAACTAACCATAACCTTCCACAGTCCTGTACATCAACAATCTATCTAACTTGTCCGTGAATATATTCAATGACCCAGCCTCCACTGCTCTCTGGGTTAGAGAATTCTGAAGATTAACGACTCTTTAAGAGAAGAAATTCCTCCTCATCTCCATTTTAAATGGAACACCTCCTATTCTGAAACTGGGGCCCCCCTAGTTCTAGATTCTTCCACCGTGAAAGGTTGCAATATTGACCCGCAGTGCCTGGGAAGACACGATCCTGACGGACCGCAATGGCAAACCTGCCAGGGCAGTTTCAGTTAGCTCAAGGTTGCGCAGTCCAGCTTCCAGATAAGGTCAACCCATCCAGCCACCTCATCAGACTTTCACTGTGATAAGTCCAGCTGCTGTTCTGCATCTAGGATCGGAATTTGCTTCCAATCTGGTGAGCTTATTACAATAGGGCGGCACAGTGGTTAGCACTGCTGCCTCACAGTACCAGGGACCCGGGTTTGATTCCTGGCTTGGGTCACTGTCTGTGCGGAGTTTGCACGTTCTCCCCGTGTCTGCTCCGGTTTCCTCCCACAGTCCGAAAGACGTGCTGGTTAGGTGCATTGGCTGTGCTAAATTCTCCCTCAGTGTACCCGAACAGTCGCAAAGTGTGGTGACTAGGGGATTTTCACAGTAACTTCATTGTAGTGTTAATGTAAGTCTACTTTTGACAATAACGAATAAATGTTTTTAAAAAAAGCAGGCATTCATCAACCTTTAAATAAGAGCAAACTATTACATATGCTGGAAATCTGAAATCGAAACAGAAAATGCTGGAAAAGCACAGCAGGTCAGGCGGCATCAGTGGAGAGAGGGAGAGAGAGGGGTTAATGTTTTGTGTCTGTAAGGTTCATCATCTGGACTCAAAACGTTAACTCTGTTTCTCTCTCCACAGATGCTGCCAGACCTGCTGAGTTTTTGCAGCATATGTTGTCTTTATTGTTCATTGACCCTTCCCTGGCCTGGCCTATACATGACTCCAGATCTATTTTCTGAATTTCGATTTCAAAGTTGCAGCATGCTTTTATTTAAAGGTCGATGAATGCCTGTTTTTTTTTTGAAAAATGTTCATTTATTAGTGTCACAAGTAGGCTTACATTAACACTGCAATGAAGTTACTGTGAAAATCCCCTAGTCGCCACACTCTGGCGCCTGTTCGGGTACACAGAGGGAGAATTCAGCACGGCCAACGCACCCTAACCAGCACGTCTTTCGAGCTGTGGGAGGAAACCGGAGCATCCAGAGGAAACCCACACAGGCACAGGGAGACCGTGCATACTCTGCACAGACAGTGACCCAAACTGGGAATTGAACCCGGGTCCCTGGTGCTGTGAGGCAGCAGTGCTAACCACTGGGCCACCGTGCTATCCTATTGTAATAAGCTCACAATAAGCACTTGACACGTTTGTCTCTCGTTTTAAAAAAAAACAGTGCTACACAAAGGAAAAGCACGATAACTGGAAGAACGTTTATACTGCAATGGTTCAAATAGAAGGTTCACCAATGTGTGGCCTCTATTGTGTCCTGATAAATTTTTAAAGTTATATTATGGCATTTATTGAGCTTGGTTGAGCCCAAGAAGGAAAGCAAGTTCAAAGTTATATATATGCCTTTCATGATTTCAGGATGTCCTACAGCACTTTACAACCAGTGCTTTTTTAAAAAACTCTAGTCACCGTTGTGATGCGGCAGTCAATTTGATGACACTAAGCTCTCTCAAACAGCAGTCAGATAAATGGGTGGCACGGTGACACAATGGTTAGCCCTGCTGCCTCACAGCGCCAGGGATCCGGGTTCGATTCTCAGCTTGGGTCACTGTCTGTTTGGAGCTTGCACCTTTCCCCTGTGTCTGCGTGGGTTTCCTCCGGGTGCTCCGGTTTCCCCCCACAGTCCAAAGATGTGCGGGTTAGGTGGATTAGCCGTGGTAAATATTGGCGTTATAGAGAGAGTGCAGGGGAGAGGCCCTGGGTGGGACACAGAGATTCGGTGCAGGCTTGATGGGTTAAATGTACTCTTCTGCACTGTGTAGAGTTTCTATTATTCTATTACTAAGTTACCTCATAATTTATTTGTTGGGTGAAAAATGTTGCCTCGGACACAGTCCCAGCCCTTCTTCAAAATAGCGTTGTGGGAACGTGTTCACGCGCGCCAGGTAACAGCTTCCGTTTAATCTGAAAGGTACCTGTTCCAGCAGTACAAGAAACATTTGACAAAGCGGCCACTTACTCTGTTCACAGCCTGCTGAATATAGACAGGACTGCACCGAATATTGAATGTGACACACTAGATTGTGGGGATGTTTGTATATTCCCAGTCTTGGACCGGGAATGAATGGCTAAGTGCTGCATCCGATTTAGAGTACTGCTTCCTGAATGATCTCTGATTTCCTTTTAGGGGCCTTGTACCACTCCCTGAGTTTGATGCTTAGCTGGCAGACAAAGTTACACTGTTGGCTTCAATTCACACACACTTCCTAGTGATTAATGGAACCTTTTTTTAAACCTAGCTCTGCATGGGATGGCAATTCTACTACAGTGAGTGTGCAATGCCAGACTTACCTTGAGGTGCTCTTGTATCTCTTCGTTCCCCTGTGCTTGGGAGCAGGTTCACGTGTCAGTTTTGCTTTGGTGAAGACTACTTTGCATAGACAACTAAAGACTTAGATTTACCTTTCATGGCCATGGTTGCCCCAAAGCACTTTACACCCAATGAGAAGTGGAGTCACTTTTGTAATATAGGAAACGCAGCAGCCAATTTGCACACAGCAAGATCCCACAAGTCGGAATGTGATAATGACCAGAGTATCTGTTTTCTTGGGATATTGATTGAGGGATGAGTTCCAAGAGGGAAGAACCTCCCTTGCTCTTCGCAATAGAGTCATGGGATCTTTTACATCCACCCGCAAGGGCTAATGGAGCCTTGTGCCGAAATCTTGCCGACATTCACCAAGTTCCCCAAGACAAGGGGCGCATTGAACAGGAAATCCCGTTGACAACGACGGGACCATAAGGTCCCGCTGCCGGTGAGTGGGGTGTGGCTTCCTGCTGCCATGAAACACACCACTGAGCGGGGGAGGAAAATCTCGCCGCGGGTTTTGATGTTTCATCCAAAAGGTGACACCTCCAACAGTGCGGCCGTAATCTCCCAAGATTTGTGTGTTGGGTTCTGGGATTAAAGTTAAAGTTTATTTAAAATTAAAGTTTATTTATTCGTCACAAGTAGGCTTCCATTAACACTGCCGTGAAGTTACTGTGAAAATCCCCTAGTTGCCACATTCCGGCGCCTGTTCGGGTACACTGAGGGAGAATTTAGCATGGCCAATTCACCTAATCAGCACGTCTTTTGGACTGTGGGAGGAAACCGGAGCACCCGGAGGAAACCTATGTATACACAGGGAGATCGTGCAAACTCCACACCGACAATGACCCAAGCCGGGAATCGAACCTGGGTCCCTGGCACTGTGAGGCAGCAGTGCTAGCCACTGTGCCACCGTGCTGCCCCTTGTGCTACCAGCTTAGATGTCGGGTTACATTCAGAGGCTCCATGAAAGTGAACTCCTGCGTTTGTCTCCCAGTTTATTTTCTTGCTTTCTGTTGGGTACTCACAGGCAGTGTCCCTAAATGCATCCAATCAAATGATGGGGCTGTTTAGGAGGAAGTTGAGGAACAGTACAATATCGAAGGGCACTGTGAAAGATTAATGATGCAGGCACTTCTAATTTACATAAAATTTAGCCTAAAATTTGAGAGCGTGTATGTAATTTTCTTGTCACGTTTAAGAAATAGATGCTAAATATGGGGGCGTTAGTTTCTCGTGCAAAGAAAACAATTTTGAAACTGCTTGTTTAGGAATTTCAAAATACTCATCAAGAATGCTTTCCTTAGAATTTATACGGTTAAGGGGAGATTTGATAACATTTCAAGTGTTAAGGAATCAGATAGGGTAGGTAGACTCATAGAGGCACCCAGCGTAGAAAAGGCCCTTTGGCCCATCAAGTTGAGAGAAACTGTTGCTACTTGTTGGGGAGTCTTGGACGAGAGGCAGAGTCTAAACATTGGAGTTAGATCACTCGAGTAAAACTAAGGTCCGCTCCTACGCGAAGAGTATGATAGAGATTTGGAACTCTCTTCCGCAGGTGACAAGTTAATTTTATATCTGAATTTGATAGATTTTGTTAAGCATGGAGACTTTTTTTAATTTGTTCATCGGATGTGGGTGTTGTTGGCTAGGCCAGCCTTTATTCCCCATCCTGAGGGCTTTTAAGAGTCAATCGCATTGCTGTGGGTCTGGAGTCACATGTAGGCTGGACTGGGTAAGGACAGAGATTTCCTTCCCTGAAGGACACCAGTGAACCAGATGGGTTTTTCCGACAATCGACAATGGTTTCATGGTTATTAGTAGGTTCTTAATTCCAGATTTTGATTGAATTCGAATTTCACTATCTGTCACGGTGGGTTTCGAACCTGGGTCCCCAGCACATTTCCCTGGGTGTTTTGGATTATGAATCCAGTGACAATGTCACTATGTCATCGCCTCCGTAAAGGGATTAAGGGGTATCGGGCAAAATCTGGTATATGGAGTTAGATTGCAGACCAGCCATGATCTCTGCAAATGGTGGGACAGGTTTGAGGATTAAATGGTTGCCTTCCATTCCCATGTTTACTCCAGAATTGTCTGACTTTTATTTTTCGATTACGTTTTGTGCTCCTAGGAACCCCCCCACCCCCCTGCCATCCAATGGAAATAGTTTCTCTTTGTCCACATTATCTGTTCCCCTTGATATTTGACTAAATTGGCCTTAATCTTCCAACTGGGTGCTGGTTAACTTTGTTGGCTCGATGGCTAACATGTGGATCAGGTGAATGATGACAGCCCAGGGCTCGATCTCCAATCTGGCTGAGGTGGACCTCATCCCCTCCTTCTCACTCTACAGGTAGTAAAAAATCGTAGCTCATAGCTGTGACTTGGTGAATAGTCCGCAAGGACCTGCCTTTGGGCAGAGAACTGGAGGAGAAGAAGCTTCCCAAGTTCCTAGTTTCTGAGATTGGGCTAATTTACTTTGTGGGTGAAAAAAAATCTTCTCCCGAGAGTATGGAGTGCAATTTCTCATTTTCTCACCCCTGCTCCAAGCTCCATTCCTTCCAGGCTCCATCTCTCTCTTTGAAAACGGTATGGGATTAATCCTGTCTGTTTGCAGCCTTGGTGTTGTATTTGACCCTGAGATGAGTTTCCAACCTCATAATCGTGGCATGACTAAAATCACCTATTTCCACCCCGTAACATTGCCTCTCTAAGCCCCTGCCCGAGCTTATTTGTTGCTGAAATCTTTGGACTTTACTCTCCTGAAACACTGTTGATTGGTCTTGTACATTGGACCCTCTACAAACTTGAGGTCATCCCAAACTCTGTTGCAGGTGTCTTAACCGCACCAAGACCCATTCTCTGATCACCCTTTTGCTTGCTGGCCTACATTGGCACCTGATCAGGCAACGTTTTGATTTTAAAATTCATATGTTGACTGTTCCTTCATTGTTGCTCAGTCAAAATCCTGGAACTCGCTATCTAACAACAGTACTGTGGGTGCCCCTTCACCACAAGGGCAGTAGTAGCTCACCAACATCTTCTCAATTGCATGTCTGGATGAGCAATAAATGTTGGCCTTGCCAGTGATGCCCCATCTCCCAAGAGTGAGTTTTCTCAAAACAAAATTTCTAATCACTCCCCATCTGTTGCATTTGATTGTAACCCCAACTCCACATTCCCGCTTACCCCTGATAACCCCACTCATCAAGAATCTATCGAGCTCTGCCTTAAAAATACTGAAAGCTCCTGTTTCCACCTCCTTTTGAGGAAGAGAGACCCAGAGACTCTCGGTCCTCTGAGAAAAACAAATCTCATCTGTCTTAAGCGACCCCTTATTTTAAAAAAGATTTACTTGTTCCTACGTAAGACGTTATTGAATCTTGAACATTAAAGATGAAGACATAGTTTTGCAGCCAAAATACAAACTGCATTTACGAAGGGATGGAGGAAGGTGGTGGGGATGGAGGAAGAAAAAATGTTGATGCATTTGTGAAAAAGGCCTGTATTGTCTCCATGAAGAATAGTTTGATGATGCCTACCATTGAAGACACTTGTGGTTAGGAAGGATTGAGCTGTTTGAACAAAAGTGGTTGGTTGACATTCCCCAATCTTAAACTTGGGACTTGTGCATCACTGTAACTTAATACACATTCCATGCACATGAACACACACCTGTATTTTTATTCTGAGGATTTACAGTTTGCTTCTTTCTCGCTTGTCCCATTGAGGTTTACTGCAACAGTCTAATCATTTTAGTCATTGCCCTGCCTTCAGGCATATAGCACACACCTGTAGGTGCATGTTTGCTTTCTTCGTTCTTGAAGTAAGTACTTGGAAGGGGAGAACATTTGCAGGGGGAAAAGGCAGTTCAGTGGGTCCAAGTGAGGAACACTTTCAAATGTTCCACAGAATTAAACGTCAGTCTGTGGCTCACACGTCATGCTGTTGGGTGGGGATTATTGAAAGCGTTGTGGTGGCAGGAGGAATGTTGGAACTACACAACGGGTTGCTCAGTCTCTGAAGTTAATTAAGGCACTTGAAATGTCTTTCAAGTGGGCACGGTGGCACAGTGGTTAGCACTGCTGCATCACAGCGCCAGGGACCTGGGTTCAATTCCAGCCTCGGGTCACTGTCTGTGTGGAGTTTGCACATTCTCCCCGTGTCTGCGTGGGTTTCCTCCGGGTGCTCTGGTTTCCTCCCACAGTCCAAAGATGTGCAGGTTAGGGTGAATTGGCCGTGCTAAATTCTCTCGGTGTACCCAAACAGGCGCCGGAGTGTGGCGACTAGGGGATTTTCACAGTAACTTCATTGCGGTGTGAATGTAAGCCTACTTGTGACGAATAAATAAACTTTAAGATCCTGGGTGGGATTGTGTTCGGTGCAGACTCGATGGGCCAAATGGCCTCCTTCTGCACTGTAAGGATTCCTGGTTTTATTTTTATTTCAAAAACTTTATTGAAAACCTCTCTCTTGTATGTACATATTAGGAACATAGGAATTGGGAACAGAAGTAGGCAAATTCAGCCCTTCGAGCCTGCTCCGCCATTCAATCAGATCATGGCTGATCTCCCCCTGGTCACAAATCCACCTCCCACCTGTTCCCCAAATCCTTTTAACTCTTCTTTAATTACAAATATATCTACCACCTTCCTGAAACCATTTAATGATTAACATTTATATATTTATGGTGTCCATTTCCTGTTAGAGTTTCACAATATTCCCCGCCTCACTGTGAACACCTTTATTTCCACAATGGAAAATGTTAAATCTTGCACATGGCATTCACCTGGTTCCTGCTATGCGATCCCAGTCGCGCACTGTCGATAACTATTTTTGTTAACAAGGCTGAGTAACAGGTGTCCCACCTTGAGAAACGCCGCAGAAGATTTGTCAATAAATAATTAAGTGTGCAAAATGTGACTTGCAATCATTTCTTGCTCCCAGGCAAGTACGTTCAGGTCTGCAAATTTCAACCCCAGGTGACTCTATGTAGAATGGCTTTGCACCTACCACAGTGCAAAGGCTGTAACTTGAGGCAGCATAATTAGCCCGTTGCGAAATTACTGTCTTGCAACATCACAGAATTTGTTTTGAGTAAATTTATGGTTCGTGTTTAGTACCTGGCTTTGGGACAAGGAAACTTATTTTTTGTAGCAGTCTTAAACAAATAATCTATGGGAATATTGACTCTATACAACAACGTTATAGTGTGTGCGCACCAAGGAAATATTTAATTATATGATGTAAACGTATTCTAGTGGAACCTTTACCCTAAAGGGTGTTGTCATCACCCTGAAAGGTTTGTTGACGCTTGGGGTAAGGTGTTGGTAGCACTGCGTCACTGCAGTTTAAGAATATAAACAAACAGTTGCATTTTTGTTTAAATTCTCCCGTATGGAGAAGGCGCGTGTTTATACTGACCTGCGATCTCATGGGCAACCTCCTGTACTTTCTCCAAAAGGCTATTCTTTACGTGTGAGCCCAGAGGATAAATATCGTCAGTCTGTTCACAGAGAGTAGGGGTAGTGAGGGTGTTGCTCAATACCTCTTGCCTGGCTCACCTTCAAGCATCGCCAAATAGTGATCAGGAGCCGAAAGGCTGGTTGATGCTTTGATATTTTGGCACTTGGACCAATTATAGTACTCCAAACTGTTGCCCCTGCCCCCCCCCGAAGCTAACTCAGGACAGGTCTTTGGCGGGGAGGCGGGGTGATGTAGGGGTTCGAATAGCTAAGTAAAATTCTCTCAGTGCAAAAAGTCTGCAACTCAATTATTTTGAATGTTGCAACTTATACTGTTGACTTCGTGATGAACCACGATCCTCCCAACTTACGATCCTCCCAACTTACGATCCTCCCAACTTACGATCCTCCCAACTTACGATCCTCCCAACTTACGATCCTCCCAACTTACGATCCTCCCAACTTAAGCCAGAAAGAAAAAAATAATTGGTTCTGATTTACTTTTACAGTGACGTTTTCATTCTTGGATATCCCAGTGGGATCTGCCTCTATTACCGTTTGTCATTCTTCTTTGATGAAGGTTTTAAATCTGTTCTCCCAGTGGAGGAAGACGACCAAATACCAGTGGTACAAGGAAACCTGAAAATAAGTCAAAAGATGGAACCCGGCGGATTTGAGTTTAATAGAAAAGGCAATGGAGAAAATAGCGGGACTTTTAAAAAAATTCTTGCATGGGATGTGGTGAAAGAACAGAAAAGATAATGGAGAGAATCATAGGATCCCTACAGTGCAGAAGGAGGCCATTCAGCCCATTGAGCCTGAACCGACAACATTCCCAGCCAGGCCGTATTCCTGTTACCACCCTGCTAGTCCCCCTGACATTAAGAAGCAATTTAGCATTGGCCAAGCAACCTAACCCGCAAATCTTTGGACAGTGGGAGGAAACTGGAGCACCCGGATGAAACCCACACAGACATGGGAAGAACGTGCAAACTCCACATAGACTGTAGCCCAAGCCGAAAATCGAACCCGGGTCCCTGGTACTGTGAGGCAGCAGTGGTAACCACAGTGCCACCGTGTAACGGGACTTTTAAAAATTCTTTTGTGGGATGCGGGTAAAAGAATTTGTTAAAAATCCCATTATTTTCTCTATTATCTTTTTTATTAAACTTAAATCCTCTGGGTTCTGCCTTTTGACTTATTTTTGACTAGGTTTCCGAGTACCATCGGTATTTGGATGTGGACTTTGCTGGAAAGGCTAGTGTTTGTTGCCCACCCCTAATTGCCCTTGAGAAGGAACTTACAATTGGCAGAACTCTAGAAGCTGTTGATTCCCACACCCAGGTATTAAACGTTGGTGTCAAAATTACAAATGCATTAACTGTACTTCTGTACAGCTCTCCAGATTGTCGCACAGAAATCAGGAAGCACTTTTTATACACCAAGGATAGTTGAAATCTGGAACATTCTTCCGCAAAAAGGCTGTAGATGTCAGGGGCCGATTGATATTTTTAAGAAAGAGGTCGCTTGATTTTTTGTGAAGGTAAGATATCATGGGATATGGATCAAAGATGTGTAAATGGAGTTAAGAGACAGATCAGCCATAAGCTAATTGAGTGGCAAAACAGGCTCAAGGGGCCGAATGGCCTATTCCCGTTCCTTTCTTTTACAAAGCAAAAATAAAACACCGTTTCAATTTTCCACTTGAATCCAACAGTCCATCCTGAGGTATTAGCCCCCATGGCTCCAAGTCTGGAGTGTCTTTGTGGAATGGGTGTATCCAAACTGCTGTCCGTGGGCCATTTGCGGCTAAAGGAATCCAGTTGTGCTTGCTGTGATTTGCTTCATGGCTTGTTCGAATTGAGTGGGCTTTCTTGGTGGGGTGGCCCCACCGTGGAGGAATCCTGAATCGGAAGACCCAGGTCTGGGTCAGTGCCAACATCTTGAGGAATATGCAGAACAACAGGAGCATCAATTTAAACATCATACGTGCTGTCTGAGGTTTCTGTGTTAGCTGATGCATCAAAGTGGCCTACAAAGTTTGGACATTCCTGCCTTAGGCTTTGCGACATAGTTTAGTTTCTTCTGAAGCTGCTGTTCAATGGTTCAATAATGGTCACAGTTTTGCTGGTGTGCTGATAATTCTTCTCCTTTAGTTTCTTTTTACCTTATTTGCTGTTGCAACTACTTGAAGTTGTTGAAGAAGTACTGCTCTTCTCTCTGACAGGATTTCCACATGTCTCCTCCCCCCCCTCCCCGTTCACCCCATCCACCTTCAGTGCTTTCCATTTCTCTCTTAGTATTTACCAAGACTCGCTTCCACAGCCATATTTATGACTCATCTTTCATTCCCTCACCCTACAGTATAAATTTCTCCCACTTTCTAGGCCTTTTAGCTTTGACAGAGGGTCATCTGGACTCGAAACGTCAGCTGTTTTCTCTCCTTACAGATGCTGCCAGACCTGCTGAGATTTTCCAGCGTTTCCTCTTTTAGTTGTTGCTTGTTTGATGTGTGTTAATTTTATGAAAAACTGCAAACATTACACCAGCGAATTGTCATTCAGATTTTTTTTAAACCCCAAGGCTTGACTTTTGGTTAAAAAACAAAATTCTACCGATATTGGAATTCTGTAATAAAAACAGAAAATGCTGGAAACGCTCCATGGGTCAATCAGCATCTTGTCATCCAGTGTTTCTCCTTTTACTTTATCCTCTCTCTGGTCCTTTGCAACATCATTGATCCCTTGCACTACAAGCCTCTTGGTCCTTTATCTAGGTTTGTTCCTATTCAAAAGTGTTTTTGAAAAAAGCCTTCGTACTCTCTGACTTGCTTGCTGCACTTCCCAGGAGGTTGGAATGGCTGCCAACGTTTTATTGTAAAGAATAGCAGCCAGGGGTTGTTCCTCCACCCCGTCTCTCCTGTTAGCTTCTCACATGTGACCAGAGTAAGCCATCGGAGCAGAAATAGGCCATTCGGCCCATCGAGTCTGCTCTGCCATTCAATTAGGTCATGGCTGATTTGGTATGCTTATCCTCAAAGATTCACAACTTCCTGGTGGAAGGAATTTCTTCTTTCATTCCTAATCCTAAATGGAATACTCTTTCCCCCCAATCATCCTGAGACTATGACCACTGGTTCTAGACTCCAGACACTTCTAGACACAAGAACCCTTCATCCATTCCCCCCCCCCACCAAGGCAAGGGTATCCTTCTTTAAATAAGAAGACAGTGAACCAACACACACACACTGAGCAGTGGGCATCTAGGACAAATCCACTCCTATTCATGCTTGTCAACAGTAACCTCATAATAAAATGAAGATTTGATTACTTTATGGGATATGGCCATCGTTGATGAGGCCAACATTTTTACCCATTACTAATTGTGGCTTGCTAGACCATTGCAGAGGGTAGTTAAGAGTGACATGTTGGCCAGACCAGTCAAGGTTGGCAGAATTCCTTCTATTAGTGAGCGAGATGGATTTTTACAATTGGTGATAGTTTCATGGTTACCATGAGACGAGCGTTATATTTCAGATTTATTAATTGAATTTAAATTCCACTAGCTACCGTGGTGGGAACTGAACCCGTGTAAGAAATAATACTTTTTACTGTATACTAATACATGTGACAATAATAAATCAAATCAAATAATTTAAAATTGCGTTTTAAAATTTTAAAACTTGGTGAGATCAAAGAGGGAAAGACTCTGGGTGGGAAGTCAGTGACAAGTGGTCGGCATTTCAAAACTGATCACTAAAGGTAAGGGAGATGTGGAGAAATTTCTTAAAGAGTTTTAACAGAACGTGGGAGGTTGCCATAGGCGGTGGTTGCATCTTCGAAGAGGAAAATGGTTCAATAATTTGAACAAGAGAAAGATCCAGGGCTATGGGATTGCTCTGACAAAGATGGGCAGAATAGTCTCCTGAGTTATTTATGATTGGGGCGCGAGGTTAATTGTTGCTAAATAAGCAATGCCCATTTTCATCTTGCACAGTCCCTGGAATTTTGCACAATCTTTTGTGATTGTATTCCACCCATTTCTCTCCCTTTAATAACATAAACCATTGACCTTGCATCGTGCTCTCTGGGGCAGCTTATTACTTCCTCATGCACGTCGCTCTGTTCCTTAGTACTCTGGCAAAGCTTTGCAAATCATTTAAGAAAAAAATGCATAGGTCACACGTTCCATGAAGAATCGCAATGAGCTAGGTGGCAGCGAGTTGGGGGAAGATTATTTAATCTTGCAGTTTGCTTGAAGTTTTGTAACCCGCTTAAATTTGCCTATTTACGTTTACGATTTCCTTCAAGCCACTCGATTCAATTACTGCCTTGTAACTCCACAGCCAGCCCTCTATTATCCTGCATGAAAGCTGCAGAAACAGAACTGTAATTTCCATGTGTTGATGCCTGCAATTATTTTATCACGCCCAGTATCTTTTAACAGCATGTACTGTCTTAGGCCATAAAATATCAAATGCTGCACCTGGCAGTTTTCTTGTGTGCAAAGCACCTGCTGTAACGGCAAGTTTTTTTCGTATAAAAGGGGAAAAATAAATTCACTCTCTGGGTGTGGGCGTCGCCAGCAATTATTGCCGATCTTCAGCTGCCCTGGGAAGGTTGTGTTGGGCCATCTTTTTGCATTAGATGTAAATGAGTGGCTTGCTGAGCCACTTGGGAGGGTATTTGAGGGTCAATCATATGTAGATGTCAAATTTACAGTAGCATATGGGCCAAACTGGGTAAGGACCAGGGAGGCAGTGGCATACTGGGTATTGTCACTGGACTAGTAATCCAGAGACCCAGGGTAATGCTCTGGGGACCTGGGTTCGAATCCCACCATGGCAGATGGTGAAATTTGAATTCAATAAAAATCTAGAATTAAAAGTCCAATGATGAAACCATTGTCAATTGTCAGAAAAACACATCTGGTTCACTAATGTTCTTTAGGGAAGGAAATCTGTCATCCTTACCCGGTCTGGCCTACATGTGACTCCAGATCCAGTAGCAATGTGGCTGACTCTCAACTGCCCCCTGAAATGATTGAGCAAAGCTAATCTGTTCAGGGGAAATTAGGGATGGGCAATAAATGCTGGTCCAGCCAGCAACCCCTACATCCCATGAATGAATAAGAAAAGAAAAGGACAGGCAGATTTCCTTCCTGTGGACGGCACAGTGGTTAGCCAGAGACGTGGGTTCGATTCCGGCCTCGGGTGACTGTGTGGAAGTTGTATGTTCTCCCCGTGTCTGCGTGGGTTTCCTCCAGAGGAACTGTGCTCCGGTTTCCTTCCACATTCCAAAGATGTGCAGATTGGGTGGATTGGCCATGGGGTTATGGGGATAGGGCTCGGGGGTGGGCCTGGGTAAGATGCTCTTTTGGAGACTTGGTACAGACCCAATGGGCCGAATGGCCTCCATCTGCTCTGTAGGGGTTCTATGGTTTGCTAAAGGGCATCAGTGAACCAGTCGGATCGTTTTGCAAATTTGACAATTGGTGCCACTTTTACTGTTGTTTATGAATCCAGTTTCTGGAGCACTAGAGCAGCATAACCACTATGCTGCTACAGCACAGTAATCCATTTAATCAGCGTGGCCCCCCTCCTATCTCTCTCCACTCTTGGTTGCCAAATGTATGATTTTTTTTTTGTATTTGCTAAACCAGTCGCTCTTAGGATCTCAACAAAATATCTCGTGTTGCATTTATACTGAGGTCAGTTGCTGTTCTAACCAGGCAAGCCTGCTGGAGAGGGTGCTGAGGGCATTCACCAGACCGGTACCAGAGATGAGGAAGGGACTTTGGTAATGCAGCGAGACTGGAGAAGCTGGGATTGTTGTTCTTTAGAGCAGAGAAGGTTGAGGGAATAATTGAAGCAGAGGTGTTCCAAACCCTGGGAAAGGCTGTGATAGAGTAGATAAGGTTTCTTGCTGGCTGGAAGGTCACGCCACAGAGGACACAAATTTAAGATTATTGGAAAAAGTGAATCGGGTAAAGAGAGATTATTTTAAGCAGCAATTCATTATGATCTGGAATGCGCTGTCTTTGAGGGTGGTGGAAGCAGGTTCAATTATGATTTTCAAAAGGGGAATTGGGTTTATGTCAGAATTGGACAAAATATTACGGGACTGCGAGGAAAGGGCAGGGGTGAAGGGGAGAACATTGACGGAGCTAGTGGACACATGATGGGCCGAATGGGTTCCTGTGCTGTAAAATTGATTGATCTTATTCATACAGCCTCGCTGAAATTGCAATTCCCCTACCCTAAGATCGAGCTTTATGCATCTGCAGAGCTCTCCCAGATGTTAAGGTTTGGAGAATGTAGGAGGGAGTTCCTATACACTCAAAATAACTCTAGGCCGGGGCCCTTGTTCACTGAGTTTGATGACATGTCGGAGCTTTACTCCTTGTAGTGCTGAGCAATCCTAGACTGCTCCATCCTCCCCTACCCCTTCCACGGGTCCCACAGTGTGTGGCAATGATGCTGAGGTTGCATTGTAACCACACCCTTAAAACACAATGAGATGCTGTGTGTTAAGAAACATGTCCTTTTCATAATATCTTTGAGCTCCAACTTAGCATCAGAGTTATTAATGAAAGTTTGAGTTTTTAAAGCCCAGCCCTGAAGATTAAGAGTCTTGCCTGTTTTTTCATTGGGACATGCGACAGTGCTTCTGCGAACCATTGTCTCTGAGACTCTGAATACCTAAAAGGTTTCTTTAATGGGCTCACGAATACCCCTGCTCTGTGCCAATTACAGGTAGCCATTGTGTGTATGTTTACTTGGACAGTGAATGTTAGTGTGTGCCATTTCCCCACAGGCAACAAGTAGGATTCTGAACCTGTTGCCCCTCCCTGACACTCTTAGAAGGGGTAGTTTGGTGGCAAACAGGAACCAGGATCTTTTCATAGAACCCCCACAGTGCAGGAGAGGCCATTCGGCCCATCAAGTCTGCACCGACTCTGACAGAGTATCTTACCCAGTCTCTATCCTTGTAACTCGAAACCCCTAACCTACATATCTTGGGAAACTAAGGGGTAATTTAACGTGGCCAATCCACCTAACCTGTACATTTTTCGACTGTGGGATGAAATTGGAGCACCCGGAGTAAACCCATGCAGACACAGGGAAAACGTGCAGACTCCATACAGTCACCCAAGGCCGGAATTGAACCCAGATCCCTGGCCCTGTGAGTAAGCATTGCTTGTCACCGTGCCACCCCTTTTCTTTGAGGTGGTTACATGGGATGATTTACGTCTGCCTGAGAGTGTTGCCGGGGCCTTGGTTTAACACCCTGTCTTAAATATGGTGCCTCCGGTGCAGCACTCCCTTGGTAATCAGTGTCGGATTGTTAGCTTGAATTTTGGTGATCGAGCCCCGTAACGCACAACCTTCTGACCCAGAGGCAAGAGTGCACCCAACTGAGCCACCACTGACACTACAACATCCAAAGGCAGCACCCCTGTGATAACTCTGGGGTCACGATGCTGACTGACTGTCGCTCTTGCAGAATGGCCACAGTCCCGGGTGGGGAGGGGAGTGCAGGCACCTGCAGAGTTGCACCTCACCAGGCGGTGAAAGCAGATTCAATAATAGCTTGCAAAAAAAACTGCAGGGCCATGGGGACAGCATAAAGGAAAGAGGAATTAACTGGACAGCTCTTTCAAAGCCCAGTCCATCATGCAAATCAGCCTCCCATCCATTGACTCTGTCTGCACTTCCCGTTGCCTCAGAAAAGCAGCCAGCACAATCAAGGCCCCACGCACCCCGGACATTCTCTCTTGCACCTTCTTCCGTCGGGAAAAAGATACAAAAGTCTGAGGTCATGTACCAACCGACTCAAGAACAGCTTCTTCCCTGCTGCCGTCAGACTTTTGAATGGACCAACTCATTAAATTTATCCTTCTCTACACCCTAACTATGACTGTAACACTACATTCCGCACCCTTTCCTTTCCTTCCCTATGTATGGTATACTTTGTAGTGCACAAGAAACAATACTTTTCACTGTATACCAATACATGTGACAGTAAATCAAATCAAAGAACTGGCACAGGCAAGATGGGCTGAATGGCCTCTTTATGGGTCATTTTATGGCTCTAAGGCCAAACATTAATTCCTTCAGTTGATCCATCTATCCAAGATTCAGTTCAAAGGGTCAGCTGCCATTGTTTGGTCCCATTGATTTGATTTATTGTCACATATATTAGTATACAGTGAAAAGTATTGTTTCTTGCGCACTATACAAAGCATACCGTACATAGAGAAGGTAACGAGAGACCAAAGATGTGCGGGTTAGGTTGATTGGCCAGGTTAAAAATTGCCCCTTAGAGTCCTGAGATGCCTCGGTTAAAGGGATTAGCGGGTAAATATGTGGGGGTAGGGCCCGGGTCGGATTGTGGCCGGTGCAGACTCGATGGACCGAATGGCCTCCTTCTGCACTGTAGGGTTTCTATGATTCTTCTATTCTATTCTATGAGACTGCAGAATGTAGTGTTAGTCATAGCTAGGTTGTAGAGAAAGATCAACTTAATACAATTTAAGTCCGTTCAAAAGTCTGACAGCAGCAGGGAAGAAACTGTTCTTAAGTCAGTTGGGACGTGTCCTCAGACTTTTGTATTCTTTTCCCGATGGAAGAAGGTGGAAGAGAGAATGTCCGGGGTGCATGGGGTTCCTTAATTATGCTGGCTGCTTTACCAAGGCAGCGGGAAGTGTAGACAGTGTCAATGGAAAGGAGGCTGGTTTGTGCGATGGATTGGGCTACATTCATAACCTTTTGCAGTTTCCTGCTGTCTTGGGCAGAGCAGGAGCCATACCAAGCTGCGAAACAACCAGAAAGAATGCTTTCTATGGTGCATCTGTAAAGGTTGGTGAGAGTCATAGCTGACATGCCAAATTTCCTTAGCCTTCTGAGAAAGTGGAGGCGTTGGTGGGCTTTCTTAACTATGGTGTTGGCATAGGGGGGCCAGGGCAGGTTGTTGGTGATCAGGCTGTCTTTTAGAGGATATCGATCTTTTATTATCTTTTTTGCCCACACATCCTCACTTTCCGTGGGCTAGATAATTTGTACGACTGCAAGGGCATCCGTTAGTCGGACTCTCCTGCATTCCTTGCTTTTCTTTAATCGCAGGCCAACGTCTCTTGAGTGTGATG
Organism: Mustelus asterias; assembly: GCF_964213995.1. Taxonomy (NCBI): domain Eukaryota; kingdom Metazoa; phylum Chordata; class Chondrichthyes; order Carcharhiniformes; family Triakidae; genus Mustelus; species Mustelus asterias. The sequence goes on from NC_135826.1 coordinate 45,602,607, forward strand.
AGCATTCCTTAACTGGCTGGTTGCAGCCTTCACTTTGGAAACCAATCTTGAGCGCTGTGTCCTTCTGCAGTGCAATCGAATTAAACTTGAAAAATGTGTCATAAAATCACGTGCAGTAAACCCCAGCCTTCAGACACAACAGCAATCATTCCTTGGATGTTTCCTTCTTAATCGAGCGTGTAACTGGCGTGAATAGCCGGATTTATCTAGAAGTTGCACAAATGGCCATACAACATCTCCTATTGCTTGTGGGTGAAGCACATTTTAATTTTTCATCTTGTATATTAAACACAGGCTAAAAGAAAATCACATTATCCCCTCGCTGTGCTTTCTTCTCACGGTAGTGAGTGCATGATTCGCTAGTCCGTTTGAATTAATGAGCCTTTCAGCCACATCATTGGCAGGCTGTTTGACCCTGGAGGGATTCAGTCAAGGGAATCTGGAATTGATTTCTTTAACGTTCATTTATTAGTGTCACAAGTAGGCCTACATTATCACTGCAATGAAGTTACTGTGAAAATCCCCTCGTCGTCACACACCGGCGCCTGTTCAGGTACACTGAGGGAGCATTTAGCACAGCCAATGCACCTAACCAGCACGTCTTTCGGACTGTGGGAGGAAACCGCAGCACCCGGAGGAAACCCACGCAGAACTCCGCAAAGACAGTGACCCAAGCTGAGAATCGTACCTGGCTCCCTGGTGCTGTGAGGCAGCAGTGCTAACCACTGTGCCGCCCTAGGAGAACTCCAGCAGAGAAATTACTCTGCGTATCAATGGGAAACATTTAAAAACTTGAGTGGTATTTGAATCTCAAGCCATCACTAGTGGTGAGGGGGCTGGAATTGTAGGTTTCTTTGGGGCTGAATGGCCTCCCTCAGCTCCTTCACTTTGTGGTTGGGCGTACAAATACTGGCTGTGCCATGCGTCAATAAGATGTGAGATTGCTCCTCTGATTTTGCTTCTATTGCATTGTTGGATCTTGGCCAGGCCTTTGGCAACTTGCTGAGTTGAGGCCCTCTACCCTAACTGTCCACATCCTCCCAAATTTCTTCTTTATTTAAGGAGCGCTGTCGTCTGCAGACCCACAGTCTAGGACCGTGTCTGGCAGTTAATTGCAAGGGGCTCTCCTGCTGTCACATGGACTGCAGCGGTCCAGGAAGGTGATTCAGCTCCACTGTCTCGAGGCCAATTCTGGATGGGCCCGAAAGACTGAGACCACTCATGTCCTCCACGAATGAATAGTTTTAAAAAGAAAAACCTGGCAGCATGTATGCAGGTCTCTGTGAATCGAAGACGGACATTTTAGTTCTAAAACTAAAAAAGTAAATGCTGGAAAATCTCAGCAGGTCTGGCAGCATCTGTAAGGAGAGAAACGAGCTGATGTTTCAAGTCCAGATGACCCTTTGTCAATGCTTCTCCTTTTGCTGAGATTTTCCAGCATTTTCTCTTTTGACCTCACAGAATCCTGCAGTACAGAAGAGGCCCTTTGGCCCATCGAGTCTGCACCGATGCATGAAAAGCCCTGACCTGCCCTTCTCATCCCACTTGCCAGCTCTTGGCCCATAGTCTTGAATGTTATGGCACGCCAAGTACTCATCCAAGTACTTTTTAAAGGATGTGAGGCATTCCACCTCCACCACCCTCCCAGGCAGTGCATTCCAGACTGTCACCACCCTCTGAGTAAAAATGTTTTTTCTCAAATCCCCGTTAAACCTCCCGCCTTTAACTTGTGTCCCCTTGTAACTGACCCTTCAACTAATGGGAACAGCTGCTCCCTATCCACCCTGTCCATGCCCCTCATAATTTCAAACACTTCAATCAGGTTGCCCCTGTCTTCTCTGCTCCATAGAAAGCAACCTAAGTCTATCCAACCTCTCTTTATAACTTAAATGCTCCATCCCAGGCAACATCCTGGTGAATCTCCTCGGCACCCCCTCCAGTGCATTCACGTCCTTCCTATAATGTGGCGACCAGAACTGCACACAGTACTCTAGCTTCACCAAAGTTCTATACAATTCCATCATGATCTCTCTACTTTTGTAATCTATACCCCGATTGATAAAGGCGAGTGTGCCATATGCCTTTTTCACCACCGTATTAACCTGCCTTTCCATCTTCAGAGATCGATGGACAAACACGCCAAGGTCCCTTTGTTCTTCGGAACTTCCCAGTGTCAGACCTTTCACAGTATACTTCCTTGTCAAATTACTCCTTCCAAAGTGCATCACCTCACACCTTTCAGGGTTAAATTCCATCTGCCACTTATCTTCCCATTTGACCCTCTCGTCTATATCTTCCTGTAACTCAAGACACTCAACCTCAGATTTCAGCATTTTCTCTTTCAACCTGCTGAGATTTTCCAGCATTTTCTCTTTCGACCTGCTGAGATTTTCCAGCATTTTCTCTTTCGACCTGCTGAGATTCTCCAGCATTTTCTCTTTCGACCTGCTGAGATTTTCCAGCATTTAGGTTTCAGATTCCAGCACCAGCAGTAATTTGCTTTACCCTCGGTTCTAAAAACGGTTGAGGCTCGGTGCATTTTGTGCTATTCCAGCCACGGCACTCGTGAATATAAAACTGCTGATGGATTTGAGAGGCGCATTCTTGGAGTTCCTGGAGCTGCGGCTGAGTTTCTAATAAAACCCCCCCTTTCTGAGCTGCTGCCTGGAGGTGCCATCAAGCAGCAGGCACAGGGCAGGGGGAATCAGGCTGCTGTTTCGGTGCCTCTGCCTCGGAATTAATGCATTTACTCTGAAGACCACCTCTGGCGACTGGGTGAAGATATTTATTAGAATCCCACTGGCTGTCCTGTCTGGAGACGATACACATTTCTTTAACCTGTGCCTAATGTTCCCTCCACTCACATTGTCTGTATCTTTAAGACTTGATTAGCTGTAAAGATTCGCATTCTAATCAGTATTCTGTAACTTGATTTTGTGTCTCTGTGCCCTGTTTGGGAGCAGATTTCCACTCCATCTGACGAAGGAGTAGCGCTCCAAAAGCTAATAGCATTTGCGACCAAATAAACCTGTTGGACTTTAACCTGGTGTTGTTAAACTTCTTACTGTGTTTACCCCAGTCCAACGCCGGCATCTCCACATCATGAAGATATTTATTATTGGCAGGGGCCATGAACAGGCTTCCATTTCAGACGCGGGAGGGTCAAAAGAGGGGAGAGAGGGAAAGCTGAGGGGATATTTTAGGGAATGGGGGGGGGGGGGTATTTTAAAAGTAAATAATGGGTGGCACAAAAATTCATTTGCAGTTGTTTTTTTTGTTTCTGCCGAGCATTATTGAAATGTGTTGATCTGCCGAGTGGATCCGGGGTTGCTGGTGGTTTGCCTGCCTGACGCGCTGGGCGCCCTGGAAGGGTTAAATGGCTGCCGCTTTGACGCAGCGAGAGGAGAAGCCCCTCTGAGGGGGCGCCGACCTCAGCTCGGGCCTGAACGCATTGGCTGAGGTGGAGGGCGGGCTCCTCCTGTCGAGCCTGTTTCCTGTTCTGGATCAGTCCGGATCGGAGCAGCTTCCACGCGCGCGCGGCTTCAAACCGCCCGGGCCCCGTGGCGTAAACAGGAGAGAGGAGGGAGAGAGAGGAGGGGAGGGGGGGGGGGGGGGCTCGGTTTTGGCGCGCTTGCGCCGTGTCTCCCTCGCGCATTAACGGACAATGGGGGGGGGGAGACACGCAGTTACAGGCGGGCAGTTGGAGAGCCGCCTGATCTCATTGCGGCTGCTGCGGCGGCGGCGGGGGGGGGGGGGGGGGGCTGCAGAGAGTTGGGGGGGGGGGCTGCAGAGAGTTGGGGGGGGGGCTGCAGAGAGTTGGGGGGGGGGCTGCAGAGAGTTGGGGGGGGGGGCTGCAGAGAGTTGGGGGGGGGGGCTGCAGAGAGTTGGGGGGGGGGGCTGCAGAGAGTTGGGGGGGGGGGGGCTGCAGAGAGTTGGGGGGGGGGGCTGCAGAGAGTTGGGGGGGGGGCTGCAGAGAGTTGGGGGGGGGGCTGCAGAGAGTTGGGGGGGGGGGGCTGCAGAGAGTTGGGGGGGGGGGCTGCAGAGAGTTGGGGGGGGGGGCTGCAGAGAGTTGGGGGGGGGGGCTGCAGAGAGTTGGGGGGGGGGGCTGCAGAGAGTTGGGGGGGGGGGGCTGCAGAGAGTTGGGGGGGGGGGCTGCAGAGAGTTGGGGGGGGGCTGCAGAGAGTTGGGGGGGGGGCTGCAGAGAGTTGGGGGGGGGGGGCTGCAGAGAGTTGGGGGGGGGGCTGCAGAGAGTTGGGGGGGGGGGCTGCAGAGAGTTGGGGGGGGGGGGCTGCAGAGAGTTGGGGGGGGGGGGCTGCAGAGAGTTGGGGGGGGGGCTGCAGAGAGTTGGGGGGGGGCTGCAGAGAGTTGGGGGGGGGGCTGCAGAGAGTTGGGGGGGGGGGGCTGCAGAGAGTTGGGGGGGGGGGGCTGCAGAGAGTTGGGGGGGGGGGGGCTGCAGAGAGTTGGGGGGGGGCTGCAGAGAGTTGGGGGGGGGGCTGCAGAGAGTTGGGGGGGGGGGCTGCAGAGAGTTGGGGGGGGGGGGGCTGCAGAGAGTTGGGGGGGGGGGGGCTGCAGAGAGTTGGGGGGGGGGCTGCAGAGAGTTGGGGGGGGGGGGCTGCAGAGAGTTGGGGGGGGGGGCTGCAGAGAGTTGGGGGGGGGCTGCAGAGAGTTGGGGGGGGGCTGCAGAGAGTTGGGGGGGGGGGCTGCAGAGAGTTGGGGGGGGGGGCTGCAGAGAGTTGGGGGGGGGGCTGCAGAGAGTTGGGGGGGGGCTGCAGAGAGTTGGGGGGGGGGGGCTGCAGAGAGTTGGGGGGGGGGCTGCAGAGAGTTGGGGGGGGGGCTGCAGAGAGTGGGGGGGGGGCTGCAGAGAGTGGGGGGGGGGCTGCAGAGAGTGGGGGGGGGGGCTGCAGAGAGTTGGGGGGGGGCTGCAGAGAGTTGGGGGGGGGCTGCAGAGAGTTGGGGGGGGGGGGGCTGCAGAGAGTTGGGGGGGGGGGCTGCAGAGAGTTGGGGGGGGGGCTGCAGAGAGTTGGGGGGGGGGGGGCTGCAGAGAGTTGGGGGGGGGGGCTGCAGAGAGTTGGGGGGGGGGGGCTGCAGAGAGTTGGGGGGGGGGCTGCAGAGAGTTGGGGGGGGGGCTGCAGAGAGTTGGGGGGGGGGGCTGCAGAGAGTTGGGGGGGGGGCTGCAGAGAGTTGGGGGGGGGGGGCTGCAGAGAGTTGGGGGGGGGGGGCTGCAGAGAGTTGGGGGGGGGGGGCTGCAGAGAGTTGGGGGGGGGGCTGCAGAGAGTTGGGGGGGGGGGGCTGCAGAGAGTTGGGGGGGGGGCTGCAGAGAGTTGGGGGGGGGGCTGCAGAGAGTTGGGGGGGGGGGCTGCAGAGAGTTGGGGGGGGGGGCTGCAGAGAGTTGGGGGGGGGCTGCAGAGAGTTGGGGGGGGGGCTGCAGAGAGTTGGGGGGGGGGCTGCAGAGAGTTGGGGGGGGGGCTGCAGAGAGTTGGGGGGGGGCTGCAGAGAGTGGGGGGGGGGGCTGCAGAGAGTGGGGGGGGGGGCTGCAGAGAGTGGGGGGGGGGGCTGCAGAGAGTTGGGGGGGGGGCTGCAGAGAGTTGGGGGGGGGGCTGCAGAGAGTTGGGGGGGGGGCTGCAGAGAGTTGGGGGGGGCTGCAGAGAGTGGGGGGGGGGCTGCAGAGAGTGGGGGGGGGGCTGCAGAGAGTGGGGGGGGCTGCAGAGAGTGGGGGGGGGGCTGCAGAGAGTGGGGGGGGCTGCAGAGAGTGGGGGGGGGGGCTGCAGAGAGTGGGGGGGGGCTGCAGAGAGTGGGGGGGGGGCTGCAGAGAGTGGGGGGGGGGGGCCTGCAGAGAGTGGGGGGGGCTGCAGAGAGTTTGTGGGGGGGGGGCTGCAGAGAGTTTGGGGGGGGCTGCAGAGAGTTGGGGGGGGGCTGCAGAGAGTTGGGGGGGGGGCTGCAGAGAGTTGGGGGGGGGGCTGCAGAGAGTTGGGGAGGGGGCTGCAGAGAGTTGGGGGGGGGCTGCAGAGAGTGGGGGGGGCTGCAGAGAGTGGGGGGGGGCTGCAGAGAGTGGGGGGGGCTGCAGAGAGGGGGGGCTGCAGAGAGTGGGGGGGGGGCTGCAGAGAGTGGGGGGGGGCTGCAGAGAGTGGGGGGGGGCTGCAGAGAGTGGGGGGGGGGCTGCAGAGAGTGGGGGGGGGCTGCAGAAAGTGGGGGGGGCTGCAGAGAGTGGGGGGGGGCTGCAGAGAGTGGGGGGGGCTGCAGAGAGTGGGGGGGGGGGCTGCAGAGAGTGGGGGGGGGCTGCAGAGAGTGGGGGGGGGCTGCAGAGAGTGGGGGGAGGCTGCAGAGAGCGGGGGGGCTGCAGAGAGCGGGGGGGGGGGGCTGCAGAGAGTGGGGGGGGCTGCAGAGAGTGGTGGGGGGGCTGCAGAGAGTGGGGGGGGGCTGCAGAGAGTGGGGGGGGGGCTGCAGGTATTGGGGGGGGGCTGCAGGTATTGGGGGGGCTGCAGGTATTGGGGGGCTGCAGAGAGTGGGGGGGGGCTGCAGAGAGTGGGGGGGCTGCAGAGATTGGGGTGCTGCAGAGAGTGGGGGGGGCTGCAGAGAGTGGGGGGGGGGCTGCAGAGAGTGGGGGGGGGCTGGCAGAGAGTGGGGGGGGGCTGCAGAGAGTGGGGGGGGCTGCAGAGAGTGGGGGGGGCTGCAGAGAGTGGGGGGGGCTGCAGAGAGTTTGTGGGGGGGGGCTGCAGAGAGTTTGGGGGGGGCTGCAGAGAGTTGGGGGGGCTGCAGAGAGTTGGGGGGGGGGCTGCAGAGAGTTGGGAGGGGGCAGCAGAGAGTTGGGGGGGGGGGGCTGCAGAGAGTGGGGGGGCCTGCAGAGAGTGGGGGGGGGGCTGCAGAGAGTGGGGGGGGGGGGCTGCAGAGAGTGTGGGGGGGCTGCAGAGAGTGTGGGGGGGCTGCAGAGAGTGGGGGGGGGGCTGCAGAGAGTGGGGGGGGGCTGCAGAGAGTGGGGGGGCTGCAGAGAGTGGGGGGGGGCTGCAGAGAGTGGGGGGGGGCTGCAGAGAGTGGGGGGGGGCTGCAGAGAGTGGGGGGGCTGCAGAGAGTGGGGGGGGCTGCAGAGAGTTTGTGGGGGGGGCTGCAGAGAGTTTGGGGGGGGGCTGCAGAGAGTTGGGGGGGGCTGCAGAGAGTTGGGGGGGGCTGCAGAGAGTTGGGGGGGGGCTGCAGAGAGTTGGGGGGGGCTGCAGAGAGTGGGGGGGGCTGCAGAGAGTGGGGGGGGGGGCTGCAGAGAGTGGGGGGGGCTGCAGAGAGTGGGGGGGGGGCTGCAGAGAGTGGGGGGGGGGGCTGCAGAGAGGGGGGGGGGGCTGCAGAGAGTGGGGGGGGCTGCAGAGAGTGGGGGGGGGCCGCAGAGAGTGGGGGGGGCTGCAGAGAGTGGGGGGGGGCTGCAGAGAGTGGGGGGGGGCTGCAGAGAGTGGGGGGGGCTGCAGAGAGTGGGGGGGGGCTGCAGAGAGTGGGGGGGGGGCTGCAGAGAGTGGGGGGGGGCTGCAGAGAGTGGGGGGGGGGCTGCAGAGAGTGGGGGGGGGCTGCAGAGAGTGGGGGGGGGCTGCAGAGAGTGGGGGGGGGCTGCAGAGAGCGGGGGGGGGGCTGCCAGAGAGCGGGGGGGGGCTGCAGAGAGTGGTGGGGGGGGGCTGCAGAGAGTGGGGGGGGGCTGCAGAGAGTGGGGGGGGGGCTGCAGAGAGTGGGGGGGCTGCAGAGAGTGGGGGGGGCTGCAGAGAGTGGGGGGGGGCTGCAGAGAGTGGGGGGGGCTGCAGGTATTGGGGGGGCTGCAGGTATTGGGGGGCTGCAGAGAGTGGGGGGGGCTGCAGAGAGTGGGGGGCTGCAGAGAGTGGGGGGGGCTGCAGAGATTGGGGTGCTGCAGAGAGTGGGGGGTGGCTGCAGAGAGTGGGGGGGGGGGCTGCAGAGAGTGGGGGGGGCTGCAGAGAGAGGGGGGGGGGGCTGCAGAGAGTGGGGGGGGGGTGCTGCAGAGAGTGGGGGGGGCTGCAGAGAGTGGGGGGGGGCTGCAGAGAGTGGGGTGGGGTGGGGGTGGGGGCCCAGTGTTTGTGCAGCCAGGGCTGAGGCAGCATCACACGGCGGGTAATTGTTCCTCACATGGTGACAAAAAATGTTGGACATCATTCAGCTCCTCACAGACATGTCACCGTGTGTAGAAACATAGAGAATAGGGGCAACAGGAGGCCATTCGGCTCTTCCAGCCTGCCCCCCCTCCTCCATTCACCCCTTCCAGCCTGCCCCCCCTCCTCCATTCACCCCTTCCAGCCTGCCCCCCCTCCTCCATTCACCCCTTCCAGCCTGCCCCCCCTCCTCCATTCACCCCTTCCAGCCTGCCCCCCTCCTCCATTCACCCCTTCCAGCCTGCCCCCCTCCTCCATTCACCCCTTCCAGCCTGCCCCCCCTCCTCCATTCACCCCTTCCCAGCCTGCCCCCCTCCTCCATTCACCCCTCCAGCCTGCCCCCCCTCCTCCATTCACCCTTCCAGCCTGCCCCCCTCCTCCATTCACCCCTTCCAGCCTGCACCCCCCTCCTCCATTCACCCTTCCAGCCTGCCCCCCCTCCTCCATTCACCCCTTCCAGCCTGCCCCCCCTCCTTCCATTCACCCCTTCCAGCCTGCCCCCCCTCCTCCATTCACCCCTTCCAGCCTGCCCCCCCCCCTCCATTCACCCCTTCCAGCCTGCCCCCCCCCTCCATTCACCCCTTCCAGCCTGCCCCCCCCTCCATTCACCCCTTCCAGCCTGCCCCCCTCCATCACCCCTTCCAGCCTGCCCCCCCCTCCATTCACCCCTTCCAGCCTGCCCCCCCCTCCATTCACCCCTTCCAGCCTGCCCCCCTCCTCCATTCACCCCTTCCAGCCTGCCCCCCCTCCTCCATTCACCCCTTCCAGCCTGCCCCCCTCCTCCATTCACCCCTTCCAGCCTGCCCCCCTCCTCCATTCACCCCTTCCAGCCTGCCCCCCTCCTCCATTCACCCCTTCCAAGCCTGCCCCCCTCCTCCATTCACCCCTTCCAGCCTGCCCCCCCTCCTCCATTCACCCCTTCCAGCCTGCCCCCCTCCATTCACCCCTTCCAGCCTGCCCCCCTCCATTCACCCCGTCCAGCCTGCCCCCCCCTCCATTCACCCCGTCCAGCCTGCCCCCCCCTCCATTCACCCCTTCCAGCCTGCCCCCCCTCCCTCATTCACCCCTTCCAGCCCGCCCCCCTCCGTTCACCCCTTCCAGTCTGCCCCCCCCCTCCATTCACCCCTTCCAGTCTGCCCCCCCCTCCTCCATTCACCCCTTCCAGTCTGCCCCCTCCCCCCTCCTCCATTCACCACCATCATAGAAACCCTACAGTGTAAAAAGAGGCCATTCGGCCCATCGAGTCTGCAGCAACCACAATCCCACCCAGGCCCTACCCCCATATCCCTACACATTTTACCACTAATCCCTTTTACCTGCGCATCTCAGGACGCTAAGGGCAATTTTAGCAACCTAACCCGCACATCTTTGGACTGGTTGGACAATCATGGTTGATTGTCCAACTCAATAG